>NC_053024.1:145731826-145887247 GCF_003073215.2 Triticum urartu | reverse complement strand
TTCCATCGCTCCGTGCCCCGTTGCTCCGTCGTCTCCATGGCAGACGCGCGCCGCGCTCGTGCTGTGCGCCGGGCTGCCCTCGCCGCCCGCGTCGCTCAAACGGATCCCATCGGTGGGCCACCTCGTCGTTCCCCGTTGCCTGCCACCAACGCCGCCACCGGCCCAATGGGGAACGAGCAGCAACCATCCTCGCTGCACCCCTCGGTGCGGCGGGACGGCCGCACCGCCACTCCATCACTGACCCCGACCGGTTCTTCTTCCCATGCATGTCGCCCTCCCATGGATGCATGGGCCGCGCTCCTCATGGCGCACGAGCTCCTGTGCTACCGACCGGTCGACGACCTCTACGAGGACTGGCTCAACCGCATCGCCGAGCTTGTCCGCGGCGCAGGAGGCTCCCATGCGCCGTCCCTCTCTCTGCCTCGCCCTCCGCCAGCTACGGGTGACGTAGCTCATGGAGCGCCTCCACCACCTCTGCCCCAAGATGGCACCCTGGCGCCAAGGCGCGTGGCTCCACGACGCGACCTGCCGCTTCCCGCACCCGTGCATGAAGAAAGAAGCTGTCAAGAAGTCCCTCGACCGCAAGAAAATGCTCTGCCGCTCCTCGCGCCACCGCGCCAGGACCGGCTGCGGCGACAAGACTGCGCGCCACCTGTAGAGGCAGGGCGCGGACCCCATCAAGACCAAGCTCCAACCCCAAGGCGGGCCCCGGTGATCACAGCCGGCTGCCCCACTTTCACCCCCGAGCTGCGTAGCGTCGCCTGGCCGGGCAAGTTCAAGCCGGATCTGCCTCCTCGCTACGACGGCACCCCCGACCCTGCGGAGTTCTTGGATCTCTACGAGCTGAGCATCGAAGTGGCCAACGGCGATGAGAAAGTCATGGCAAACTAGTTTCCCATGGCTCTCAAAGATGGCGCCCGCTCCTGGCTCCTGAACCTGCCACCGAGCTCGATCTCCTCCTGGGACGAGATGCGCAACCGCTTCGTCGCCAACTTCCAGGGCACTCACGACCACCCGCCAGCTGCGGGTGACCTACGCCGCGTCAGGCAAAAACCGAGAGAGACCCTCCAGAAGTATATCCAGCGCTTCAACAACGTCCGCCTCAAGATCCCCAAGGTGACGGACGAGGCCATCATCTCTGCATTCTCTGATGGCGTCCACGAGGAGGGGCGCCTCTCCCTCCTCGAGCTCCCAGCCGCAGACCCGGAGGAGAAGAAAGCCAAGGACAAGGACACGAAGCGCAAGGGAGCAGCCGTGCTCACAGTAGAACCAGACACCAAGCGTGGCAAAGACCGACCAGAGTCATCCAAGAGCAGCCGTCCGTTCTGCGCCTTCCACAACCTGAATACCCACAACACCAGTGACTGTCAAGAGCTCAAAGCCATTCACGAAGGACGCTTCGGTCGACGCCCCAAGCGCGGCGACCGGGGCTACGACCGAGGAGGAGGACGTGGTGGCGGACGCTGGGACGACCGTGGCCCGTGCCAGGAGTGGCGCAAACAACCTCGTGTGGACCGCTGGCAGGATCAGCCTCGCGAGGGCGCCTGGAGGGATCAGCCTCGTGAGGATCGTCCTCAAGGCAACGCCGGACTCCCTCTGCTGCTGTCACATACATGTTTTTAGTCATGCATTAGGATTGGTTGAACATGTGCATCATGTTTAAATTTATTTTTAACTTGAAATGGGGGCTAATCAACCCCAACACCCCCCGTGAAAATGCTAATTTCCAACAATTGGATATTCAATGAACCCAAAATGCCCTTCATAAAAGCCCACCATTTTTGGTTCTGGTTTAAACCTCTGCCAAAAATGGCCTTGCAAATTATGGAGCCATTCTGGATTTTTGAACAAGCCATAAGTATTTGAATTTGGGCATTTTAAATACTATAAATATTTTAAAGTGCTCAGATAATCTTGGAAGTATTTTTAGGCAGTTGAGAATAATTTCAAATGTGCCTCTGAATATTTCCAGGATTTTTAAAAATGGAATGGTATTTTAATCATTTCAATACACAGAGCAGAGAAAATAAAAAAAGAGAAAACAAGGGAACAGAGCACTTACCTGTCACCCTGGCCTGGCCCAGCTCGGCCCAGCCACTGGCTCCCGCTAGTCATCCCCCTCCTCTCGCTAGGAGGATGAGAGGCACGTGGCCGGTGCCCGTAGCCGCACGTCGGCCACCTCCTGCTTCTGCCGACACCCAGGACGCCGTCTAGGAGTGCCACGCAGACCCCCTGGACCCCTCGACCGCTCCACTCTCCCCTGCCTCGCCTCTCTCGCTCTCTCTCCCGAAGCAGGGCGAAGCCGTCGCCGCCGTTCATCGCCACCGTGACCACCGTGCTCCCCTCGCCTCACTGACCCGTCCAAAAGCCCCGCCTAGTCGCCCTCGTCCTCTCCGCCGAGCCACGCAGCACCGGACGCCCCCAAACGTCATCACCGTGGTCGTCTTCTACCTCGAGCAACCGAGATCACCAGCGCCCGTCCGTCGCCCACGGCGCCTCCCCCGAGCTACTGACCTGCTCATCGACTCCGCCGTGAGCTCCTCTCTCTTTCCCCTCTTCTTTAGCATTCGCCCTCGTCCCCTAGCTCCGTTCCCCACCGTGGCTGAAACGCGCTGCCGCCTGCGCTCGTCGACGGTGACGCTCCGGTGACCATTTGGTCCCGGGCGTGTTCCCAACATGTTCACCGCCGTGCGTAGATTCTTCCCAATGCCACGCTGCGCTCGTTTGCACGCCGTAGCGCCTAAACCCGAGCGGGCCCGAGCTCCGGCCGCCGCTGCACTGCTCTCCGTCGTCGTTTCCGGCTGCCCCAGGCCCGGCGACCACCTCCGTTGGATGCGGACGAGCGCCAGCTTCACGCCAAGCCAAACCGCTGCTCGTTTCATCGCTTGTGCTGCGTTTCCGAGCCGCGCCGCCGTCTCGGGCCTCGCCGGCGTCATGTCGCCGGAGGGTTTGACCCATTTGACCATGCGGGCCCTGCCCCCTGGTCAAACCTAGATTAGGAGTTAAACTAACACTAATTTAGTTAGGTTAGCCACTGACATGTGGGCCCCGGCCCCACTGACATCTTAGTTAGGCTTAATTTAAGGTTAATTAACCATATTAATTAGCTGAGTCAATGACATATGGGTCCCACTGTCAGGTTTGACTCTGACTAGGCGCTGTTGACCAGCTGGCATCACAGTGACGCAGTGCTGACGCAATTATTCATTTTCTAGATTTATTTTTATATAGGAAATTCCAGAAAATAGCCAAAACTTTTAAAAATCATAGAAAATCAACCATAGCTCCAAATCAAACAAATTATATATGAAAAATGATTAGAAAAATTCAATCTATCCATCTGTAATGGTTTCATGCATGACAAACCACTATAACCTTGCTGTTTAGGTGAAACAAGGTAATACACTTTTTATGCATAAGAACTTTAACTTCCATTTGAATCTTTGGTTCAAATGGACCCATTTCAACTTGTTTCACATTGCATTAGGTAGGACACATCATGTTGCCATGTCATAGCATGCATCATATTGTTGCATATTGTCACGTGTTGATTATGTTCTGTGTATCCTTCGTGGTAGGTTCTGCCTCCGAGGATATCTCCGAGTAACCAACCGAAGAGCAGTACCCTACTACCACTCCATCAGGAAAGCAGCCCCATTGATCATACCGATACAATCCCGTGTTCTCGCCTCTGCTCTCATTTACTACATTAAGACAACAACGTTTCAAACTGCTGTGTGGTACAATAGTTGAACCCTTATCCTCTGCATGACCTATGATTGCCACAGTAATTAGATGAAACCCACTAGCATGTGTAGGAGTTGTTTGAGCCATGTATGTGTTTCCTACCTTGCTATGCCTGCTATGCTTAGAGTTGTGTCAGGTCTGGTTCATCTGGGTGATGGGCTAGAGTGAAATGATTATGTCGGTAATGTGAGGGATGTGTTGAACATGATTTGGTAAAGGTATCGATGAGAGGCCACGTAGGAGTACATGGTGGGTTGTTTCATTGAGGCCGTCCATAAGAACTGAGATCTGTATGCGTGATTTAAGATTTAGCTACTACCACACATCGGGCCCTGAAATATGACCCCGCTCGACTTACTGACCCCTCTCGCCCTCTGTCCAGGAGTTGCAACTAGTTTCAGGTGTTTTTAGGTTATGTGTTGGCGGTCGTGCGTAGCGCTGACCCTAGGGGTGGGCTATGATGCGGTAGATACACTGTGGCCGGGTATGCAGGGCGCCCGTTTGGCGTCTCGGGACCCTGTACACATCGTTTGGGGCCGTTGAGGACACCCCGGCCGGATTTCCTTGCGGATGGAACCTGAATAGGCGATAAACCTGGACTAGAGACTTGTGCGGTTAGTCAGGTCGTGGTCTACACCCACGTCGGCTTTCGCTTGAAGTCTGCCAAGCACATGTCGTGTGCAGACGCTAAGTGGTGGAAACATGTGTGACGAAGTACACCCCTGCAGGGTATAAAACTATTCGAATAGCCGCGTCCGCGGAAAAGGACTACTTGGTTGCCTATACAGTTCATAGACAAGTTAATGGATACTACTAAAAGACTCAAGATAAGTGTGAGTACCGAGGATGGCCCTCTCGTAGGATGACGAGGGAGGATCACCGATGGAGTATTGTGTTGGTGAGTAGTGGACTCGTGTGCGAAAACTATTTTACTAGTGGAGTCCCGTAGGATAGCTTAGCCAAGAGTCAAAGCTGGCTTGCTGCAATAACCCCACCACCTTCTTGAGAATGAGCATCTATAGTAGGTTCTGATGTAAGACTTGCTGAGTACCTTTGTGCTCATGTTTGCTTAATTACTGTTTTCAGATGACAACACCGCCCCCTCCGATGGGTTTTATTTAGATCTCGACGTCGATGAGTGACTTGCCACCCAGGTGGTGATCATGGTCATGGAGGGCCCCAAATAGATAGACAGGCTTCGAGAAGCCTTCTTGCTTTCTAGTGTCTGTACTCAGACTATTTGCTTCCGCATGTGCTTGTATGCTTGTATGACTTGAGTGTCGGGTCATGTGACCCCTACTTGTATGAACATGTTATGTATGGCTCTTTGGAGCCTTTAAATAAAGTACTTGAGTTGTAGAGTTTTGTTGTGATGCCATGTTGTATTTGCACATATCAAGCATATTGTGTGTATGATTGAAATGCTTGGTATGTGTGGGATCCGACAATCTAGTTGTTTATCCTTGGCAGCCTTTCTTATGGGGAAATGTAGTCTAGTGCTCCTCGAGCCATAGTAGTCCGCTACAGCCCGGTTCACCGGAGTCCTGCTAGCCCAGCCCTACTGCTCAGGACACTTGACTGGCCAGCATGTCTTTCACTTCGTTCCTATGTCTGTCCCTTCGGGGAAATGTCACGCGGTGACTTCCGGAGTCCTGCCTAGCCTGCCACAGCCCGGGTTCCCTGGAGTCCTGTTAGCCCAGTGCTACAGCCCGGATTCACACGCTGATGACCGACATGCTCGATGTGATTCACGTATGCCTGTCTCCATAGGTCTGTGCCGCTTTGTGTTCACGACTAGCCATGTCGGCCCGGGTTCTCTGTCATATGGATGCTAGCGACACTATCATATACGTGAGCCAAAAGGCGCAAACGGTCCCGGGCCATGGTAAGGTGATACCCGTGGGGATACCGTGCGTGAGGCCGCAATGTGATATGAGGTGTTACCGGCTAGATCGATGTGACTTGGAATCGGGGTCCTAACAGCGTTGGCATCAGAGCCGGACTGCCTGTAGGTTCGTTGAGCCAAACTGGTCGATGTCGAGTCTAGAAATGCTTTAGTTATATGTAGGGGAATTGATTGTGGGAGGGAACGTAAGTCTCTTTTACTCCTTTACCTTATGCCCTCTGATCTGAGTCATTCTCTTCTCATTCAACGTGGGTTAAGGACTAGGCTCTCTTCTTCTATCAAGTTCACGTGTTACTAATCCGTAGTAGCTTATAGGGTTGTTGTTACAAGCCTCAGTACAGTTTCTACTACTTTTAGTATGTTGCCAGTTGAATCAGAACCTTGTTATGATGTTGTTGAGTGGTATTGCAAACTGTTGTGGATGTCTCAAATCTTTTTCTGAGCATTTACAGTTGTTATGCTGTCCAATTTTCCCTAGAAATTAAAATGTCTTTGCATTTTGGTTGTGCTTTCAGATGGCCACTCGTGCTCAAAACCAAGTGGTTCGCCTGACCCGGTACCTCGATGTGCCCGGTCATACTGCTATGTTAGTCCGGGTAATGATCGAGACGGGTTACCGTTGGTATCCCGAATACACTGTCGAAGAGCAGTTCAGAGACTTCAACCAGAGCCAGTATCTCTGTACCGTCAGGATATATCCCTATTATCCTGGAGCCACTGAGCCCCTTCACTGTTCCTATGGACTCGGGGTTACTGTTGAGATGGCTGTGTAGGATGCTGCCTATTCCATGATGACCATCATGCGAGTCCGGACTGGCCTGCTTCGGAACACCGACTTCCGTTATATGCCAGCTTCACTCCTGGGAGCACAAGGGTATCTCCAGGCTATCTATGCTGACTCCACTCAGGAGGACTCACTAACTCGTACCACTGCCGAGATGCTCGAGGATAAGGACCGAGAGAATCGGGCCTTGAGACTAGAGCTTTTCAACACCCGTGCTGATCATTGGGCCACTTTGACTCGGTTTGCACCGGCTGTGCAAGATGGATGTATGGATACGAGGGATCTGTATCCTGTGAGATCTGCTCTGCCAGACATGGTGGATTGGTGTGATGTGGGAGGCATCACCCCACCCCGTGGTCCCCGCAGGCCACCGTTTGTTGGTCCAAGACCTCACCCTAGCCCCTTTGGTCCACAGGCTCCTCAGGACCGTCTGTTCCCGGATGATCACGTTGAACTTCAGGCTATGGAGGTGACTTCTATGAGGACTACTACGGAGCTGTCTGAGTTAGTAGTAGTATCACTAGTATTGTAATAGTTGTATCTCCACTGTCCTGCGTGACATGTGGAATATGACTTAGTGTGTAATCAATTCCGGAGGTGTAGACAAATAATGTATAGGAGCTTGGAATGCCTCCGATGAGATGTAACGTCTTTCATCATAATTGTACTGTAGCCTAGGCTTGTACTAAACTATGTATGGTGTGTATGACCGTTGGTATATATATATGGCAGTTCTATATTACCATGACATACACATGAACATCTCTGCATTCCGTGTTATCCATTACATTCTGCACTTCCTTGCTAAGTTGTGCCATCCTTATCTAAACCGTTGTCTTGTTTTCTCCTAGGATGGTCAACACCCGCAGCAACCCTGCTGCCCCGGAGCAGGGGGAAGCCAGTGCAGTTAGGGGTGAAAATCTGCCTCACCCGCCTTCTCTGGCCGAAGTGATGCTGGAGGCAGAAAGAAACAAGCGTGAGACTAACCGCTTGCTGGAGCGGATTGAGCAGAACACTGCACGCCATCAGCGAAATGACTTGGTGTCAATCAATGACTTCATCAAGTTGTACCCACCAAAGTTTAACCATTTCGTCGAGCCCCGCGACGCGGATGACTGGCTTCGCAGCATCACCCACAAGCTACGTTCTGCCAATGTAGCCGAAGCTGATAAGGTTACTTATGCTGCCTATCACCTCGAAGGCCCTACTAGTCTTTGGTGGGAAAATTTTGAAGCTATGCACCCGGTCGGCCAAATCACTGCTTGGGCTGAATTCAGTGAGGCTTTCCGTGAGCATCACATTCCGGAAGGTCTCATAGATCGCAAGAGGGAAGAGTTCTACAATTTCACCCAAGGAAGACTGACTGTGGATGCATATAGTCGTGAATTTGGGAATCTGGCACGATATGCTCCTGAAGAGGTATCCACCGACGCTAAGAAGCAGGAAAGGTTCCGCAAGGGACTTAGCCCTGAGCTTCGCCGCGATCTTCGTCTGCACGAGTGCACCTCCTTTCAAAAGTTGGTCAATAAAGCCATCGGTGCTGAGACAGGCCAGTCTGACTATGACGCTTCACGCAAGCACTCTCGTGATTTTGGATCTTCATCCGGCTCTGGATCTCAGAAGCGCCGGGTGTGGATTCCAAGCACGGCACTGCCACCCAGGTTCATTCCGAGGCCATCCTTTGAGGCGCCTCGTCCCAACCAGCAGTTTGCACCGTCCAAGCCCTATGGTGGCCCCGCTGCTAATGCTGCTCCACGCCCCAATGTTGTGACATGTTTCAAGTGTGGAGAGCCGGGTCACTATAGTCGAGAGTGTCCCCAGAACAACAACCCCAATCAGTCTGGAAAGTCCGTTGGCCGTGGTAAGCCAGCGGGAAAGACATTCTACGCCAAGCCGATCACCACTGCATGTGGCCATGTCAACTATGTTTCAGCCAAGGAGGCTCATGAGGATCCTAACGTCGTCCTTGGTACGCTCCTTGTTAATTGCCATCCGGCATCTGTTCTTTTCGATACTGGAGCATCTCATTCATTCATATCCGAGAACTATGCTCGATTGCATAACACGACATTCTGTGACATGCCCACTTCCATGGTAATTCAAACTCCGGGTTCCAAATGGCAAACTTCTAGAGTAAGCCATGGGAACGAAATTCTTGTCGATAGACATGTCTTCCTTGCATCCTTAATAGCTCTCAAGTCCTCGAACATAAACATCTTCTTGGGTATGGACTGGATGTCAGCTCATTATGCTAAGATTGATTGTGCCACTAGAACCGTTCAACTTACTCACCCATCGGGCAAGATAGTCAATGTCTTAACTCGAGTGGCCAAGCGCCAGCTTTACTCCCTAAATGCCAACCCCCTTCCAGACCTTGAGGATATTCCGGTAGTCCAAGACTTTTCGGATGTCTTTCCAGAAGAACTGCCAGGTGTTCCACCTGACAGGGATGTCAAGTTCATGATAGACCTTGTTCCAGGAACCGTTCCAATTTCTAGAAGACCTTATAAGATGGCACCTTTAGAACTAGCCGAGCTTAAGAACCAACTCGATGAGTCCTTGAAAAAGGGTTTCATCCGTCCTAGTTCCTCTCCTTGGGCTTGCCCCGTCCTCTTTGTCAAGAAGAAGGATGGAACGGACCGGATGGTTGTAGATTACCGACCTGTCAACTTGGTCACTATTAAGAACAAGTATCCGCTTCCCAGGATTAACGATCTGTATGATCAGCTCGCTGGATCCTCAGTCTTTTCCAAGATGGATTTGAGGTTGGGCTACCATCAAATCAAAATCAGAAATGGGGACATCCCCAAAACGGCCTTTGTTACTCGTTATGGCCAATATGAGTACACCGTTATGTCCTTCGGTTTAACAAATGCCCCAGCCACCTTCTCTCGGTTAATGAACTCGGTCTTCATGGAGTATTTGGATAAATTCGTTCTAGTTTACCTCGATGACATACTCATCTACTCCAGGAATGAAGAGGAACATGCCAAACATCTAAGGCTGGTGTTGACGAAACTTCGAGAGCATTGCCTTTATGCCAAATTCTCCAAGTGTGAATTTTGGTTGCCAGAAGTGACCTATTTAGGCCATGTAATCTCTGGTAAGGGTATTGCTGTCAATCCCGAGCGAGTTCAAGCCATCCTTGATTGGACTCCCCCTGAGACGGTCAAGCAAGTTCGGAGCTTCCTTGGCTTAGCGAGCTATTGCCGCCGCTTCGTCGAGAATTTCTCCAAGGTTGCTAAGCCTCTAACTGAACTCCTCAAGAAAGATAAAAAGTTCGAGTGGACCCCACAGTGCGAGTTCAGCTTTCAGGAACTGAAAAGACGCCTAACATCTGCTCTCGTACTGGTACCACCAGATTTCTCCAAGGACTTTATTATCTACTGCGACGCCTCGCGACAAGGACTAGGTTGCATACTCATGCAAGATCGTCAGGTAATTGCCTATGCTTCACGGCAATTACACCCACATGAGGAAAACTATCCCACACATGATCTAGAGCTTGCAACTGTAGTCCATGCACTTAAAACTTGGCGACATTACCTCCTCGGTAATCGTTGTGAGATCTTCACCGATCACCAAAGTTTGAAATATATCTTCACCCAACCGGATTTGAATCTTAGGCAACGACGTTGGGTCGAGTTGATCTCGGATTACGACTTAGGATTAACTTACACCCCGGGCAAAGCCAATGTCATGGCTGATGCGCTAAGTCGTAAATCTTATTGTAACAACCTGATGTTACAACAAAGTCAACCACTTGTCCATGAGGAATTTCGTAAGCTCAATCTTCACAATGTTCCTCGAGGATTCCTATCCACCCTGGTGGCGAAGCCTAACCTTACGGATCAAATTATAACTGCCCAGAAACGTGATAAGGGCATATCCCGGATTAAGGAAAACATCGCTAGCGGAGTTGCTAAATGTTTTTCCATGGATGAGCGAGGTGTTGTCTTCTTCGAGAACCGCTTGGTGGTT
The DNA here is from genome assembly GCF_003073215.2 of Triticum urartu. Taxonomy (NCBI): domain Eukaryota; kingdom Viridiplantae; phylum Streptophyta; class Magnoliopsida; order Poales; family Poaceae; genus Triticum; species Triticum urartu. The sequence goes on along the minus strand of NC_053024.1, from coordinate 145,876,829 downwards.
CCCAAGAAACAACATTTACGCCAGTTGATTCTTAAGGAAGCTCATGACTCCCCTCTCACCATTCATCCCGGTAGTACCAAGATGTATCAAGACCTACGCCAGAGGTTTTGGTGGACTAGGATGAAGAGAGAAATTGCTCAATACATTGCTAGCTGCGACGTCTGTCGTCGTGTTAAAGCAGAGAATCAACGGCATGCTGGCACCCTTCAACCTTTGGCTATTCCTGAGTGGAAATGGGATAAAATCAGTATGGATTTCATTACTGGGTTTCCCAGGACCAAGAGAGGGAATAATGCCATCTTCGTCGTGATCGACCATCTTTCCAAAGTAGCCCATTTCCTGGCTGTTCATGAGAGTATCACCGCTAGCCAGCTAGCTGATTTATACATCTCCCGAATAGTGTCTCTTCATGGTGTCCCATTGGAAATTAACTCACACCATGGAAGTCTCTTCACCTCTCGATTTTGGGAAAGTTTCCAAAATGCTATGGGAACTCGTCTCTCTTTTAGCACCGCCTTCCATCCTCAATCAAGTGGTCAAGTAGAGCGAGTCAATCAAATTCTGGAAGATATGCTCCGAGCTTCTGTCATCTCATTCGGAATGGGTTGGGAGAAATGCCTTCCATTCGCGGAGTTTGCCTATAACAATAGTTATCAAGCTAGCTTGGGCAAAGCTCCTTTCGAAGTACTCTATGGACGAAAATGTCGAACGCCTCTTAACTGGTCAGAAACCAGGGAAAGACAACTCTTTGGCCCGGATATGATTCAGGAAGCAGAAGAGCAGGTTCGCGTTATTCGTGAGAAATTGAAAACAGCCCAATCCCGTCAAAATAGCCAATATGATCGTAAACAAAAGCTCATGACTTATGAAGTCGGCGAGAAGGCTTACCTTCGGGTTACTCCATTAAAGGGAACCCATCGTTTCGGTATCGAAGGCAAATTGGCTCCTCGTTACATTGGACCCTTTCACATTCTTGCCAAACGAGGAGAAGTTGCCTACCAATTGGAACTACCTTCGCATCTTTCCAGAGTTCATGATGTCTTCCACGTTTCGCAACTCAGGCGTTGCTTCGCGGATCCTATCCGTGGAGTAGACCACGAAACGCTTAATCTACAGGATAACCTCTCATATCAGGAATATCCCGTTCGTATCCTTGATCAAGCCGAGAGTACCACTCGACGCCATAATATCAAGTTTCTCAAGGTTGAATGGTCACACCATTCCAAAAAGGAAGCCACTTGGGAAAGGGACGATCGTCTTCGCCTCGAGTACCCCACCTTCTTCCCGGAGGATCCTAAATCTCGGGACGAGATTCTTTTGAGTGGGGGTGAGTTGTCACATCCCTGTTTTTAGTCATGCATTAGGATTGGTTGAACATGTGCATCATGTTTAAATTTATTTTAAACTTGAAATGGGGGCTAATCAACCCCAACACCCCCTCTGAAAATGCTAATTTCCAACAATTGGATTTTCAATGAAGCCAAAATGCCCTTCATAAAAGCCCACCATTTTTGGTTTTGGTTCAAACCTCTGCAGAAAATGGCCTTGCAAATGATGGAGCCATTCTGGATTTTTGAACAAGCCATAAGTATTTGAATTTGGGCATTTTAAATACTATAAATATTTTAAAGTTCTAAAATACTCTTGGAAGTATTTTTAGGCAGTTGAGAATAATTTCAAATGTGCCTCTGAATATTTCCAGGATTTTTAAAAATGGAATGGTATTTTAATCATTTCAATACATAGAGCGGAGCAAATAAAAATAAGAGAAAACAAGGGAATAGAGCACTTACCTGTCGCCTGGCATGGCCCAGCTCGGCCCAGCCACTGGCTCCCGCCAGTCATCCCCCTCCTCTCGCCAGGAGGACGAGAGGCACGTGGTCGGCGCCCGCAGCCACACGCCGGCCACCTCCTGCTTCTGCCGACACCCAGGACGCCGTCTACGAGTGCCACGCAGACCCCCTGGACCCCTCGACCGCTCCACTCTCCCCCTGCCTCGCCTCTCTCACTCTCTCTCCCGAAGCAGGGCGAAGCCGTCGCCGCCGTTCGTCGCCACCGTGACCACCGTGCTCCCCTCGCCTCACTGACCCGTCCAAAAGCCCCGCCTCGTCGCCCTCGTCCTCTCCGCCGAGCCACGCGGCACCGGACGCCCCCAAACATCATCACCGCGGTCGTCTTCTACCTCGAGCAACCGAGATCGCCAGCGCCCGTCCGTCGCCCACGGCGCCTCCCCCGAGCTACTAACCTGCTCATCGACTCCACCGTGAGCTCCTCTCTCTTTCCCCTCTTCTTTAGCATTCGCCCTCGTCCCCTAGATCCGTTCCCCACCGTGGCCGAAACGCGCCGCCAGCTGCGCTCGTCGACGGTGACGCTCCGGTGACCATTTGGTCCCGGGCGTGCGGCCAACATGTTCACCGCCGCGCGTAGAGTCTTCCCAATGCCACGCTGCGCTCGTTTGCACGCCGTAGCGCCTAAACCCGAGAGGGCCCGAGCTCCGGTCACCGCTGCACTGCTCTCCGTCGTCGTTTCCGGCTGCCCCAGGCCCGGCGACCACCTCCGTTGGATGCGGACGAGCGCCAGCTTCACGCCAAGCCAAACCGCCGCTTGTTTCATCGCCTGTGACGCGTTTCCGAGCCGCGCCGCCGTCTCGGGCCTCGCCGGCGTCATGTCGCCAGTGGGTTTGACCCATTTGACCATGCGGGCCCCGCCCCCTGGTCAAACCTAGATTAGGAGTTAAACTAACACTAATTTAGTTAGGTTAGCCACTGACATGTGGGCCCCGGCCCCACTGACATTTTAGTTAGCCTTAATTTAAGGTTAATTAACCATATTAATTAGCTGAGTCAATGACATATGGGTCCCACTGTCAGGTTTGACTCTGACTAGGCGTTGTTGACCAGCTGACATCACAGTGACGCAGTGCTGACGCAATTATTCATTTTTCGGATTTATTTTTATATAGGAAATTCCAGAAAATAGCCAAAACTTCTAAAAATCATAGAAAATCAACCATAGCTCCAAATCAAACAAATTATATATGAAAAATGATTAGAAAAATTCAATCTATCCATCTTTAATGGTTTCATGCATGAAAAACCACTTTAACCTTGCTGTTTAGGTGAAACAAGCTAATACACTTTTTATGCATAAGAACTATAACTTCCATTTGAATCTTTGGTTCAAATGGACCCATTTCAACTTGTTTCACATTGCATTAGGCAGGACACATCATTTTGCCATGTCATAGCATGCATCATATTGTTGCATATTGTCATGTGTTGATTATGTTCTGTGTATCTGTCGGCGTTCTGGGAACGGGGGTCCCCAGACTTGCCTGCCTGCGGCCTGTGGCGTGGCTCAATGGGGGGCCTAGCATGGCCCATCTTCACCAACACAGACCCAAGACCCTCGCGAGGGGCCAAGCCTCACGGGGCAGACGACGCGGAGCTTCCTCAGGCACAGCCTCATCAGGCTGGCTCGCGAGGAGGCGGAGAGATCACGGTGGGGTACCTCACGAGGTGCCCGTGACACAAGCCATGACGACCGAAGGCGCCAGGCGGGTGCCAGCCCGCGCAGCGTCCTCCTTTCCTTTTTGGTGAAAAGGGAGCAAGCGCAGCCGTAGAGTACCGAGGCATCAGGCAAAGGTTGCCATTTCGGTGCAAAAAGACCAAGACCAGGAGGACAGCAAGACGGAGGTCATTGTGGAGCCCAAGACGGCGTCACCACCAGAGCTTTGTGCAGGCGAAGACTACTTTTGTCAGGATAGCTGGTACTAGCTGTTCCCCTTCAAATTAGCCCACCATTGTTGGATCCCTTCCCGCTCGATATTTGGGAAGAGGACCAGGGCCTCTATAAATAGGACCAGCCACCCACAGAACAGGGGGGACGAAGAAAGGAGAGAGAGAGAGAAGGGTGACTGAACTCCTCCCAGCAGTTCATCTCCCTAGCCAAGAGCAGACCCTCGCGAGGCTGTTCTTCCTTGTACTGTTCCTCATTGTCGGTGTCAAAACCGGCGGATCACGGGTAGGGGGTCCCGAACTGTGCGTCTAGGCCGGATGGTAACAGGAGACAGGGGACACTTTGTTTTACCCAGGTTCGGGCCCTCTCGATGGAGGTAATACCCTACTCCTGCTTGATTAATATTGATGATATGGGTAGTACAAGAGTAGATCTACCACGAGATCAAGGAGGCTAAACCCTAGAAGCTAGCCTATGGTATGATTGTTGTGTATGGAGTTGATTGCCTACAGACTACAACCCTCCGGTTTATATAGACACCGGATAGGGTTAGGGTTACACAGAGTCGGTTGCAATGGTAGGAGATCTTGAATATCTGCATCACCAAACTTGCCTTCCATGCCAAGGAAAGTCCAATCCGGACACGGGACGAAGTCTTCAATCTTGTATCTTCATAGTCCAGGAGTCCGGCCGAAGGTATAGTCCGGCTACCCGAACACCCCCTAATCCAGGACTCCCTCAGTAGCCCCTGAACCAGGCTTCAATGACGACGAGTCCGGCGCGCAAATTGTCTTCGGCATTGCAAGGCAGGTTCCTCCTCCAAGTCCTTCATAGAAGATTTGTAAACACCAAGAGTAGTGTCCGGTTCTACAAAATAAGCTTCCACATATCGCCTTAGAGAGAATAATATTAACACAAATCAAATCTGCTGATGTATTCCGCAGTGCGGTATCACACTACGGCCAAGTCCTTTACTCGAATCGTTTTTACTTTTCCACCTCAGCATGTTTTGCGAGGCGGTTTCCTTGGCACGTCTTGTCAAAGCAGAGATCGTGTGCCCCCTCTTTACGGGATTCTCATCAATATGGACGTGGGTAACCCAATCATTCCCGTTTAGCATGTTTTCTCAATTAAAGGTGAGTCCCAAACGGTTACGGGGAGGGCTCCTGGTATTCGACCTCTTATAAAGAGACCAAGGCCTTACTCCTTTTTCTAATCTCAAAACGAGTTCGCCCGTCGCCTCGAGTTCCAACACCCTAGCCTTCAGATTCCAGGCGCTTCGGACCTTCGACAATGCCCGGTTCCGACCTTCAAGGCCGATGGATGCCCTCCTCCGTCACGGAGGAGGATGTGCTAAAGTTGAGAGAGGCTAAGTTCTTGACCGCCGAAATTCCGCATAGGTTGCCTGCTCAAGGGCAGGCTATTCCCAATCCCCAGCCCGGTGAGAGCGTAGTGTTCATGTCTCACTTCCTTCGGGGGTTAGGCTTCCCGATGGATCCCTTCGTGAGGGGGCTGCTGTTTTATTACGGGCTAGAATTTCATGACTTAGCTCCAGAGTCCATCCTCCACATTTCCTCATTCATCGTTGTGTGCGAAGCGTTCCTCCGCGTTACTCCTCACTTCAGTTTATGGCTCAAGACTTTTGGAGTGGAGCCGAAGATGATCGAGGGACGGCACGCAGAGTGCGGAGGTGCTGTCATCAGTAAGAATGCCGATGCTCCATGGCCCGAGGGCTCCTTTCCAGAGGAGCTCGACTTGTGGCAACGAGAGTGGTTCTATATCACCGCTCCCAGGAGTGCCAAGTGGGTGGCGCCTCCTGCCTTTCGCTCGGGTCCCCCACCACGGTTAGCGTCATGGGTCAACAAAGGATTAGATTGGGGGTTATCCAAAGACGTGCCCTTGTTGCAGGGCCACATTAGGGATCTCTTAAAAGGAGACCTCAATCTGGTCAAGGTGACGCAGGTCATGCTGATTCGCCGAACATTGCCCGGCAAAGTCGCTCCCTTCGTCTGTGGGAGTTTAATCCGGAGGCACCACGAGCTCTCCAGCATTTTATGGGCAGAACGCCCGCGGAGATGTATAGACTGTTCTTCGGATCACAAGAGATGTGTCCGGATTTAACCGAGGACGCAGGCCTAAGTTGCAATCGCCCGGATACTCAAGTAAGCAACCTTGTGCCCGGACCTTCTATCCGTATAATTGTCATAAACTTGCCCCTAAAAGAGTCATCCTTTTAAACAGGAGTGGATAGCGATGGCGAAGCTGATCTGGTGTCCGGGTCCCCTTCCTGAAACCAGGCCGGATCCCGTGCTGGTCAGGATGCTGGAGATAATGCCTTTGGAGGGGGAGGACAAGGAAGCTATGGCCTCCTCGAAGGTGGCTGCTCCGAAGGGAGGAACCGACAATTCCTCTCCTAAGGGGAAGAAGAGAGCCGCCTCTGACGACCCGGAAACCATGGCCTCAAAACGGGGGAGAAAATCCTCATCAGAGGGTCCGATGCCGGGGATTTCCTCGGCCGGACTACGCCCTCAAAGGGATCAGCCCTCCAACGAGCCGTAAGTGGAGAAAATATTTTCCTTTTGAGGGATGAGAGAAATCCTTGATTTTATTTCTGAGAAGATTAACCGAAATTTTACCTTGTAGCTCGGACCTCAGCCTTCGCAGCAGAGCTCGTCTTCGGGGGATCTTCTTCCGGAGATGATGGAGAGCGGGACGACTCCCCCTGCCGTGCCGCCCAGCGTGGCGGGCGACCCTGAGGTGTCGTCGCGGAGGGTTTCTCTGAATCCGGCAGGGGCGGAAGATAACTACGTGGCCCCCCAAGGCTCTCCGCTTCTAGCCTTCGAAAGAGGTCATAGGGCAAGTCCGGCACCGTCTAGTGCTCGGCCGGAGGAACTAAAGATTCTGCTCGGGCGAGCTTCTATCTCAGAAGAGCACCGTGCATTGATGGGCACGTTGATTGGAAGGATTTCATCCACAGAAAGCGGATTGCATGAGGCCGTCAAAAATTTACTGACGGGTTTTGAGGTACGTTAGATAATGTACACTTTCGTCAGTTGCGCATAAATAAGATGCGCCCTGTGTAGATAGTAGCCCCTGAGACTCTGCACGTTGTCAAGAAATGACGGCGCGCAGAGGATCATAATCCCAAGTCTAAGATGTCGCCATTGAATGTAGGTGGCGAGGTGTCCGGAATCAAGCCGAACTGATGATGTGGCTGAACTAAAGCGGCAACTGGACGTGGCAGATGCCGACATCGCGCTTGTCAACAAGAGGCTTGATGAGGCTCAAGGTATGTAATTCTTCGGGCGGCATCAGGTAAGAGGAGCTTCATGCCAGTGTCTTACAATGTGTGTGCTTGAAGCAGATGGTACGGCCGCCGTGGAGAATCTTAGGGCAGAACTTGCCCGAGCTAAGGAGCAAGCCAGAAAAAGCGATGCGGCTGCCAAGAAGGCCCTTGAAGAGCTGAGAGCCGAATAGGCTGCTCACTGCCGAAGCAAAGAAGAGATGGCCGAGAAGTTAAAGAGCGCTGTAGACCGTTGCAAACTTCTTGAGAAAGAAGACCGGGCGATACAGACGGACTTAGAGAAGGCCGTTGCCGATGCCAAGGACACTCGCTCTGCGATGAGAGCTCCGAAAGAGGAGCTGTGTCAGGCCGAACATATTGCGGCTGGAAAGCCCTTTATGCTGCGGAGGAAGGTTTGTGATCCGAAGTTTGCTCCGTTGGACCAGATGTGGAGTGTGGAGGACACCTATCTGGATTTGGCAGCAAGTGCTGCTGATGCGACCGAACACTTTCGAGACCTGGAAGATCACGAAGTGGAAAAGCTTTTCTGGTCATAGTTTCATAATCCAGAGCGTCCACTGGCAGTGGACGATCGCCTGGCTCAATGGGCCGAGCTGAATAGATTGTCCAGACTCGCCATGAAGTACGTCATGGGTCATCTATGGCCTGGGAGACCGGAGTCGGAGAGTTATTTCAGCTTGGTGCAGCAATTCTTTGACGCGGTGCCGTGTATAACTGCAATGAAGAGGTCAGCATGCATAGAGGGCGCACGGATGGCTCTTGCCCGTGTTAAGACATACTGGGCAGAGATGGAGACCACTGTTGTTGCGTCCAGAGATTCGGACAAAAGCCGAGTACCTTCCGAGCACTATTTTCAGGAAGTTCTTGAAGGCGCTCGTGTAATAGAGACGCAGTGCCCGAAAGATGCTATGTTATGATAGCATATGTAATTATAAAGTAATATTTTGATAAATTGTAGTGGCCTTTTTTATACTTGTGCCTCCAAGTATTGTTAACACCTTCTATGCGGCCGTTTTAAGATATATATATATATATGTATATATATATATATAGAATCTGAAAGATGGCAGTCGTTGGCTTCAGCCCCCACGCACATAGTGCGGGGGTGCTCGCAGAAGACGCATTTTCACACTTAACCCAACGTCTTAGTCCTACAAAGGAGGTGATAGCGCAGCGGGCCAGGTAACCGGACTATAATGCTTTAACACTTTCACTTAGCCATAGGAGTTTGAAAATGAGACTCTTTAGGTAGCTCCTTGGTGGCAACTACGCTTGTCCGAATTCGGGGTGCGTAAGTGCCTGACCGGGAAGCGGCCCTTCGTTAAAGCGGAGGAATCCGGTAGATTCCGATCGGTCATCGAGTGGCTGACCAGTCTCACGCTACATCATGACAGTCAGTTTTCGGCTTTCTCTACTGAGGTGCTCGCCCTGGCCGAACCGGGGGCACAATCGTAGTAGTTCTCCTGGTGCTACCTTAGCCGATAGAGCGGAACGTAAGGTAGCCGAACTCAGGAGCCGGGCAACCCAACATTTGACCAAAGACATGATTCGGAGCTGATGCATATAATGCCAAAACTCGCGACGCCGAACACTCCCTAAGGTGTTCGGTCTTTATGAGTGCGGGCCAAACAACACTCTTTATTAAAAAAACCCTAGTGTCCAGGTACGTGCAAAAATTCTGACGTGGCCATATGCCAAGACGCCAGCCTCCTCCTTGGTTATGTTAGAAAGAAAAAACCAGGGGATGTGTAGCAACAAGAGACAGTAAAAAAGGTTTACGCAGGGTCTTAATCTAAAAAGAATCCTTTAGGATGGGTCCCTACTGCACGTCTGCGCCTGTGTCTCCGTTGTGTCGTATCCTGGACGGGCGCCACACGACGTTCATCTGTAAAAGAGAGGAACTGAGTTGAAAAACGGGTCGTGCCGAAAAAGTTTTAAAATAAGCAAAGTATAAAGTAAGATATATAAGTTTGAGCTTTATTGTCTCTTATTATATATGCGTGGAGCCCCTAGTGCGGGGTTATATGGCTTCTAGGCCTGCATCAATGATGATTTTGCGCCGAACTCGTCTATCCGCGTTCGTGGTCTTTAAATGACCTATTTTGAAGTTTTTTGGCCGGTGAGGCCATTTTGCTGTGGGGCTGTCAAAGCGGCCGCACAGTCCTCCGCTTGGGGAGGCGCACTTTAGTGCTTCCCCTTCAAAGAGATGATGCCTTGTGGACCGGGCATCTTAAGCGTAAGATATGCATAATGCGGTATTGCGTTAAAGCGAGCGAAAGCTTCGCGTCCCAGTAGTGCTTGATAGCGACTTGAGAACGGGACGATGTGGAAGGTCAGCTTTTCGCGGCGGAGGTTATCGGCAGAGCCGAATGTGACTGTGAGCCGGAGAAAACCCGTACAATGGGTGTCCGGACCAGGTATTACCCCTTGAAATGAGGTTTTGCTGTGGCGGATTCTTGCTGGGTTTATCCTCATGTGCTGGATTGTATCCTGATATATCAGGTTTAGTCCACTGCCGCCGTCCATAAGGACATTTGAAAACTTGAGTCCGCCAATTATTGGATCGAGTATCAAGGCAGTCCAGCCTACATTCTTGATATTCCTAGAATAATCTAGCTGATCGAAGATGATCGGTTTTGACAACCAGTGGCAGGACCCTTTGGGCCGTGTGGTGCGTACCTTTACGGGCGCCGCATGTTTTGTTATGTGAAGTGAGTTCACTGTTTTTACTTCTTGTGGGAAGTTCTTTTGTTTCCTGGTGTTCTGCTTTTGGGGTTCGTCCTCGTCTTCGCTTGGCGTGTCGAGCCCCTTGTGTTCGGCATTGAGTCTGCCAGATTGTTTGAAAACCCAGCAGTCTCTGTGGGTATGGTTAGCAGGCTTCCCGGGAGTACTGTGTATCTGACATATCCTGTCCAGGATTTTGTTTAGGTTGGATGGATCGTCCCTGTTATTCTGGGGGCGATTTTTCCTGATTTTGTCATGAGCCTTTGAATCCGGTATTGACTGCCGTGCTCTTTGGACTTTTGTCCTTAGTCCAGCGACGGTCCTTGTTGCGCTGTGGTTTTCCGTTTCCATCCCTGGTTTTGGATGTATTTGGGTCGCTGGGGCTGCACCTTGCCAACCAGCTGTCCTCCCCTGCACAGAAGCGGGTCATGAGGCTTGTTAGTGCGGCCATTGTTCTTGGCTTTTCTTGGCCGAGGTGTCTGACGAGCCATTCGTCTCGGACATTATGCCTGAAAGCTGCTAAGGCTTTAGCGTCTGGACAGTCGACTATCTGATTCTTGTTAGCGAGGAATCTATTCCAGAACTGCCGAGCTGATTCTCCGGGTTATTGAGTTATGTGACTAAGATCGTCTGCATCTGGAGGACGGACATAGGTCCCTTGAAAGTTTGCTCGGAAAGCATCCTCGAGCTCCTCCCAGCTTCCAATTGTGTTTTCGGGAAGGCTTTTAAGCCAATGCCGGGCTGGCCCTTTAAGCTTAAGGGGTAGATATTTTATGGCTTGGAGATCATCTCCTCTAGCCATGTGTATGTGGAGGATATAATCCTCGATCCAGACTCCAGGGTCTATTGTTCCATCATATGCCTCTATGTTTACGGGTTTGAATCCCTCTGGGAATTCATAGTCCAGGACCTCATCGGTGAAACATAGGGGGTGTGCGGCGCCCCTGTATTTGGGTATGCCGGATTCTGATGATGGCTTCATAGCGTTGCTTGTGAGAGCTTGTTTTCTTGGCCCATAAATGGAACTAACTGGGCCATGATGCGAATCCTTAAGTGGGTCGCATGCCGATTTATGTGCGGCGCCGCTTGCCGCTTTATGGGGTCGTCTATCTTACCGTATGGCTTTTTCATTTTTTGAATGCGAGGGCTCTAGGGTCTCTTCGTCGAATTCAGGCAGTAGCTTTCTTTTTGGATAGCTTTTAGTGCGGCGACTGTCGCCGTACTTATCTGTTGTATTGGTTACTTTGCTCCATCTAATCCGGAGTGCATCTTCCGCTGTTTTTAGCTTCCGCTTCTGCTTTTTAGGCTGCGTGCAGTTGCAACGAGCCTCTCGTGGAGATTCTTCTGCTCCATAGGTTTATTTGGCATGAGGTTGTCTGGAATGCCGTTTTTGCCGGAGGAGGGATGTTCGGTTTCTCTATCCGTGTTTCCCTGTTCGGACGGTTGCTCTAAGGCCTGCTCGTCGTCTGCCGGCTCGTCCTACTCTATGGCTGGGTTTTTGTCGAGGCGGGGCTTGGGTCGGCGTTTACGCCGACGCTTTGATTGCTTTTCGGGGGGTCGATTTCCCGTCCCATCCCCTTTTTCCTCGTAGTCGCTTCCTTTAGGGGTATCCACCATGTACACATCGTGGGATGAGGTGGCTGTCCAATGCCCTATGGGCGTTGGTTCGTCGGTATCTCCTGCATCGTCATCCATGCTGTCGATGTTTCCGGAGTCGCCGTTGAGCACGTCGTTTAAATTGTCGACAGTGGCTACCAAGTGGGTGGTGGGTGGGCTTTGAATTTCTTCATCGTCCGTATCCCATCCTCGCTGACCGTAATCCAGCCAGGGGTCTCCTGATAAAGAGAGAGACTTTAGAAAATTCAGGATGTCGCCGAAGGGCGAGTGCTGAAAGATGTCCGCGGCAGTGAACTCCATTATTGGCGTCCAATCGGGTTTGATCGGCAGGGACGCGAGGGGTTCGGAGTTCGGAGAGGAATCCGGCTCCTTGGAGTCACGGGCCGTGCAGAGTGCGGGGCTGGCGTTTGGCTCAAACGCTTTTGAGATTACAGCCCCCGAGGTGACGTCCAACCGCTCACCCTCGATTGGCACAGCTGGCTCCGAATTAGGGCTCAGAGCCGGTGCGTTTGCGGCCTCCAGGGTACTGTTCGGCGGCAGAGCTAGATCATGCCCCACGAGACAGTGCGGCACGCTTGGCTGTGGCTCGAATCCGTCGAAGGTCAAATCTCCGCGGATGTCTGCCGTGTAGTTTAGGCTTCCAAACCTGACTTGATGGCCAGGGGCGTGGCTTTCGATCTGCTCCAGGTGGCCAAGTGAATTGGCCCGCAGTGCGAAGCCGCTGAAGACGAAGATCTGTCCGGGGAGAAAAATCTCACCCTGGACCACATCGTTGTTGATGATCGAAGGAGCCATCGGGCCTAAAGGCGACGACACAGAGGAACTCTCAATGAAAGCACCATTGTCGGTGTCAAAACTTGCGGATCTCGGGTAGGGGGTCCCGAACTGTGTGTCTAGGCCGGATGGTAACAGGAGACAGGGGACACTTTGTTTTACCCAGGTTCAGGCCCTCTCGATGGAGGTAATACCCTACTCCTGCTTGATTAGTATTGATGATATGGGTAGTACAAGAGTAGATCTACCTCGAGATCAAGGAGGCTAAACCCTAGAAGCTAGCCTATGGTATGATTGTTGTGTATGGAGTTGATTGCCTACGGACTACAACCCTCCGGTTTATATAGACACCGGATAGGGTTAGGGTTACACAGAGTCGGTTACAATGGTAGGAGATCTTGAATATCCGCATCACCAAACTTGCCTTCCATGCCAAGGATAGTCCCATCCGGACAAGGGACGAAGTCTTCAATCTTGTATCTTCATAGTCCAGGAGTCCGGCCGAAGGTATAGTCCGGCTACCCGAACACCCCCTAATCCAAGACTCCCTCACTCATCATCAGCCCAAGAGGCAATCCACCACACCACACACTGGAGTAGGGTATTACACCACAACGGTGGCCCGAACCGGTATAAACCCTGTGTCATTCGTGTTGTTCTTTCCATTGCTCAGATCTTAGCGAGGCAAAGGGGTGCAGGTAGGTAGGAAACGAAATCTCCACGCGCACCCCAGTGTTCGAACCTCAAGGGTCTGCCGGAACCCGAATTCTGACATATGGCGCGCCAGGTAGGGGTGCGCCGGAATCCACCTTCTACCGCTTCGTGCCCCGTCGCGTCGTCATCACCATGTCCGGCGACCAGGCGGGCAACCTAGATCCATGGGCGGCGTGGCCCGCTCGCCTCGTGCGACCCCGTGCCCCAGGCAGCTCGCGGTCCGCAGGGCGCTGCGGGCCGTGGGTGACACGGACAGGCTTCAACAGCTCTCACACCGTGGCAGGCGCGGTCGGCAGCAAGGGCCTCCAATCACGTAGCGACCACGGCACCGTACACCCGCCGGGAGCAGGCGAACTCGAGGGCCGCGCTCACGGTGGCCCGAGAGCTGCTGCAGTGCAGGCTGCTGGAGGGCAGCCGCGACGTGCTGCTGGAGCGGGTGGCAGAGCTCCTGGGCTTCGCCACCTCGGGGGCTCACCCCTTCTGCACCCAGCTCCCATCTCAAGTGTCACAGCCCTAGAATTTGGTTGCAGAAAGTGGCTTTGCATCCATGCATCATGTTTAAATTCAAGAAAACTTGAATTGAGGAAATTTGAAAGCCTCAAAAATTTTAATTAAAAGAAGGGCAAATAACCCTGGAAAATGCATCCAATGTTTCCAAAATGCTCTTCAATGATGTTTAATATTTTTGGCAAGGGTTTTGGTCCAAACCAAAAATATTGAACATTTTTGAGGAATTATTTTGGCCATTTGGATTTAAATCAAAAAATATTTGGGTTGGATTTAATTCTTCTATAAAAGAATTGCAAGTCCAACAATTCTGAAAAAACCTATGAGTGGCTTTGAATATATTGCATCAAGCCACATAAATATTTTCAGAAGCTACTAAATGATTTGGGCTGTGAATCAAATCAAAACAAAAAAAAATAAATAGAAAATTGAAACAGATTGAGAGAGAGAAGGATTACCTGGCGCTTACCTATAGCCCAGAGGCCCACTACTGTGCGGCCCAGCCCACCAGGGGCGTACCTGTCTTCAACCTCTGCCTACTGGCAGAGGCAAGCCGAGCACGACACCCGCGCGTGCCGGCACGCAGCTGCCTGCCTGGCCTCCCCTGTCCAGCGCGGTGCCGCCCACGACACCCTGGGACCCCCTCTGCTTCTCCCTCGCTCTCTGGACCTCTCTTCCCCTCGCTCCTCTGCTTTCTTCCCCTAGCGGAGCTCGCCGTCGCTGCTCGTCACCACCGCGGCCACCGAGCCCTCCTTGCCTATCCAGCTTGTCGCCGAGGTCCGCCATGCCCCGAAGGCCCTCTACGACGAAGATGAAGACCCCGGGAGCCCCGCAGCGTCGCCACCACCACCATCTCCGTCGCCTGCCTTGGCGGCCACCGTCGCATGATTCGCCGCTTGCCGGCCGTCCCCGAGCCCGCTGAAACCACCGCCGGCCCCTTGTGAGCTCCTCTTCCTTTCCTCCCCGTCCTCTGTCTCACGCGCCTGCTCTAACTGTGCTAGCCGTCGCATCCGTGAGCTCACCGCCGGCGTCCTTGTCGCCGCCGTTGCCACAGCCACCGTAGCTCGTGTCCGAGCACACCATCGTGCTCAGCACGATCCCATGAGCCCGCAGACAACCGCAGCGCCCCCTCCCGTGCTCTGTAGAGCTATCCTGAGGATTCCCGAGCTGCTGCCGCTGCTGAACCTCATCGCCGGCCACTTTCCCGGCCACCCCAGCTCCTACCACCACACCCAATGGATGCGCCTCACTCCCAGGAACCCGTAGGTGCAACCCACGGGTCGAATGGTGCCCTGTAGAGCATTTCCGAGCCGCCCCGCCGTCTCTGTCGTCTCCGGCGGCTAAACGCCGGCGACCCCTGACCCGTTGACCGGCATGGGTTGACCCCACTGCCCGGTTTGACCTCCCCCTCTCTCTCACTGACTTACGGGCCCCTCCCGACTAATTACTCTAGTTAGCGCTAATTAGCTAGTTAGGTTAGTTACTACAGTCGCTGACCAGTGGGCCCAAGCTAGTTAGTTAGGGCTAACTAACTTAGTTAGTTGACTGGGTCACTGACCAGTGGGTCCCACTGGTCAGGTTTGACCTGGTCGACGCCTTGACCTGCTGACATCACCTCGACGTCATGCTGACGCAGTAATACCTTTTCTGGATTTAGTTTAAATTATAATAATTCAGAAAATTCCAGAAAATGCCCAAAACTTCTAAAAATCATAGAAAATCAACCGTAACTCCAAATGAGATAAATTATATATGAAAAATTATCAGAAAAATCCAATCTGTCCATTTATGCTAGTTTCATGCATGTTAGAACACTTTAACCTTGCTTTTTAGGTGAAACAAGTTAATGCACTTATATGACTTCATAAAATGGGTTTGCATTTGAATCCTTGGTTCAAATGGACTCATTTCAATATGTTCTAGCTTGCATTAGCCCAAAACACATTCATATTGCCATGTCATAGCATGCATCATATTGTTGCATATCGTCATGTGTTGATTGAGTTCTTTCTCAGTTGCCGGTGTTTGTCCCCCCTCAGTAGACGTTGATCCAGCGATGAATTCGATGACACCGATGAAGAACTATACTATATTCAGAAGTGCCAGGCAAGCAAAACCACCTTGTTCATTCCAATACAATCCCACTCTCTCGCTCCTGCTCTCTTTTACTGCATTAGGACAACAGCGATTCAACTGTTACATGCTGCGGTAGTTGAACCCCTTTCCTCTGCATGACCTGTCATTGCCACAGTAAATAGATGAAACCCACTAGCATGAGTAGGAGTTGTTTGAGCCCTGATGTGCCTACTCATCCATGCTTGTTTGTCATGCCTGCTACTTCTTAGAGTTGAGTCAGGTCTGATTCATCGGGAATGAATTGGAATGTGGTGAACATGTCCTACTGTTGAGAGCTAAGCATGTGAACACGATTTGGTGAAGGTAGCGGTGAGAGGCCATGTAGGAGTACATGGTGGGTTGTCTCATTGAAACCGTCCTCAGGAACTGAGTTCTGTGTTTGTGATCCATGAACAGTTACTACCACACATTGGGTTCCGGTAACTCGACCCTCTCGACTTATTAATCAACTTGATCTCTGTCCAAGAGTTGCAACTAGTTTCTGGTGTTTGTAGGTAGTGTTAGTAGTCTACCAAGTGGCACTCGGTACAGACTAGGCACCATGGCACGGTGTACCAAGCGTAGATCCACCCGTCGAGGTGGGCTTGGGAACCCTACACACATCGTTTGGGGCCGTGAGCGACACCCCGGCCGGATCTCCTTGCGGATGGAACCCGAATAGGCGATAAACCTGGACTAGAGACTTGTGTGGTTAGTCAGGTCGTGGCCGACTCCCTCGCCAGGCTTCCGCTTGAAGGTTGCCGAGATACACGACGTGTACATGGTGGTAACTGGCGAGAGCGTGTGTGAAGAAGTACACCCCTGCAGGGTTAACATCATCTATTCGAATAGCCGTGTCCGCGGTAAAGGACTTCTGGGTTGCCTATATCAGTTCATAGACAAGTGAAAGTGGATACTCTAAAATGCGCAAGATAAGCGTGAGTGCTATGGATGGCGTTCTCGTAGGGAGACGGCAGCGGATCCATAGTGGTGTATTGATATGGTAAATATGTGGACTCGTGTGCGCCACCTCAAAAGAGTTACTTGCAGTCGTAGTTTAGGGTAGCCACCGAGTCAAAGCTGGCTTGCTGCAGTTAAACTCCACCACCCCTTTATTGATAACGATGCATATGTAGATAGTTCTGATGTAAGTCTTGCTGGGTACATTTGTACTCACGTTTGCCTATTTTATGTTTTGCAGAAAGACGTCAGTCTCGCTAGTAGTTCTGTGTGGACTTTGATGTTTAGCTTGTTACCTCAGCTACGATCTTGTACCCTCGGCAGGATCTGGTAGATAGTCAGGCTTCTCAGCCTTTTTCGTTTGTAAATGTCTGTACTCAGACATGTTAAGCTTCTGCATGTGCTTTGACTTGTATGCTCTGAATGTGGGGTCATGAGACCCATGCTTGTAATATCTCGCTCCTCGGAGCCTAATGAATAAATACTTGAGTCGTAGAGTCTTGTTGTGATGCCATGTTGTATGTACTCATATCGGGCATATTGTGTGTATGATTGAAATGCTTGGTATGAGTGGGATCCGACAATCTAGTTGTTTATCCTTGGCAGCCTATCATATGGGGAAATGTAGTCTAGTGCTTTCTAAGCGATAGTAGTCCGCTACAGCCCGGTTCACCGGAGTCCTGCTAGCCCAGCACTACTGCTCGGAACACTTGACTGGCCGGCATGTGTTTCACTTCGTTCCTGTGTCTATCCCTTCGGGGAAATGTCACGCGGTGACTTCCGGAGTCCTGCCTAGCCTGCTACAGCCCGGGTTACCGAAGTCCTGTTAGCCCAGTGCTACAGCCCGGATTCACACGTTGATGACCGACATGCTTGATGTGATTCATGTATGCCTATCCTCATGGGTTAGCGCCGCTTTGGGTTCACGACTAGCCATGTCGGCCCGGGTTCTCTGTCATATGGATGCTAGCGACACTATCATATACGTGAGCCAAAAAGCGCAAACGGTCCCGGGCCAGGTAAGGTGGCACCCATGGGAATACCGTGTGTGAGGCCGCAAAGTGATATGATGTGTTACATGCTAGATCGATGTGGCTTAGGATCGGGGTCCTGACAGCTTTGGTATCAGAGCCTGACTGCCTGTAGGATTACCAAGCCAAACTGGTTGAAGTTGAGTCTAGAAATGCTTTAGTTATATACGGGAATTGATTGTGGAAGGGAACGTAAGGCTCTTTTTACTCCTTATACCTCATGGCCTTCTGATCTGAGTCAACCTCTTCTCTTCTACGAGGATTAAGAACTAGGCCTTCTCATCTATCTATCAGGATGACGTGTTACTAATCCATAGACTTATAAGATTGTTGGATTTAAGCCCAAATTCAGTTTCTACTACTTCCGTGTGTTCATAGTTGGTCTCGGAACCTTGATATGATGTTGTTAAGTGACTATGCAAATCCTTGCGAATGTCTCAAATCTTTTTCTGAGCATTTACAGCCGTTATGCTGTCCGAGTCATCCTAGGTCTCCAAATAGTCTGATGCATTTGCAAATTCCTTCTTCCGTTACCGACGTTCCTTTGGGCCAGTTTATCCACCCTAATCGGTCAGTTGAGGTACTCTGTTGCCTCGACATATATGTTGGAGCTATTATTATGACCCTAGGTGTTTTAGGGAGTCACCTAGTAATCTAGCCATGTTTTGTGTTCCGGTGTGATGATTCTGGCCACCATTCTCGAAAGCATCCCGTGATGCCATGTAGTGGTAGGTATTCTATTCATGGGTTCTTGAACCCAAGATTCACCCTACTTATCTCATGTTGATAGTGTTGCTAGTTCCTTTAGGATATTAGTAACCTTTGCGATAGTCCTCGAGGTCCGTGGTATTTCCTTCTTCCCAAATACCATGAACCATTAAGGCAGAAGTTCTTTGAACCAAAAGCTCACAATCAAGAGTACTCTTGAGGAGTTCTCCATTCATAATTGTGATTCTGCCAGTTCTACCTTCCTGCATGGGTTATCTGGAAGAAACCTGTTGAACTTGGTTCGACATATTAATCTATGCATCCACAACTCAGAAAATATATGTTCTTGAGTTGTCTCTTCAGTTGTATTCCGACCATCCTCTATCAGTTGATAGCCAAGAGTATGTGTGCATTTGTGTTCATCGATGCCTATTATTCTTGTGGTCCGTCAAGCCATTCTATTCCAAGAATGACTAGGAGAAACAAACTCCAGTACCTCATCCATATCTAGGATTGGGTCAAAGCATTGTAGTTGTGATCAAAATGCCAATCCAGCTTTTGATTCTGTTCTACCCTGAAGTATTGCCCTCTTGATGTCAGGAATGTCATGAGAATTGCACCAACTCTTATGAATTCTTGATGCAGTGATACTTCTCGCCATCATCATTCGTTCCTCGGTTCCGTGTTGTTGCAACCGGAATACCGACAAGTGAACCGTGATGTGTGAAATCAATACTCCTAGCAACCCCGTTGCTTGGTGGTTAATGGATGAATCTCATTCTTGGTGTGTTGATTATGGAATCATCATTCTAAGATTGATCGTGCTACCTAGTCCATTTTCCTGGTGCACTTTTCGATCAAGAGTAGATTGAGTTAGGTGTGTCAACCTCGCTTTTTGATCATATCATCCTGCCCTGAAAAGCAAGATTGTTCTCGAGCTTAGTAACATATCGGTGGTTCGTGATTTTCCGAATATCTTCTCGGAAGTATTACCAGGTTGTCCCTGACCGTATGTTGAGTTCGTGATCAAGTTGGTTTCTTGTAAACCACCCTTTCTCCAAGAATCTGTGTTGGATACCCTGAGCTAGTTGGTTGAGCAAACACAACTTGGAGAGTTGGAAGATGGAAGCTTGTCCGACTTAGTTCATCATTAAGGGGTATTCTTGTGTAGTGTGCGTTGAAGAAAGATGATATCTTCATCGATTGGTCCCTGTGATTAGTTGTTGGATCTATTGCTTTGTCAAAACTTTGACTTGAGTATGGGCTATCGTCAAGTCAAATCAGAACCAACGATGTTCGTAATGTTGTCTTACTCGTGGTTGATCCCTCGAGCATACACCATTACATCTTTTGGTCTGACCAATGCTATCACCGTGTTCACATGATGGTGGAAGTCCAGTGATATGGAAATTCCGATGAGTTGTTGTTGAGCCCATCAGCAGCATTTTGTCTCCCCATGATTCATGTTGAACATCAAGCTAGTGTTGGAAACTTTTGTAAGCATTATCTTCATGTCCCGTTCATGAAGATGTTTGGTGTAAGAAGTGACTTTCTCCAAGTTCACGTGCATTAGGTGCAAGTTGCCGCCATGAATTCGAGAAAGATTGTTTTTGTTTCCTCTGGTACCATCCCAAGTCAGTTATGCATGTGCGAATGTATTCTATGGTTTGGTAGATTAATTACCTCCACTCCATATGTATTCCCTAGCACACCAAGCCAATGATTGATTTGTTCAAGGATAACAAGTTCAACTGCTATTCCCGAAGGGCCCAGACGGACATGCACAAGACTTCGTTATCTTCAATGATGGTTCCCCACTTGAACTCGGTAGTGTTTTATTGTAAGACTACTATGTGGTCATGCTTGTCTGAGACAATGTGTTCACATATGTGTTAGCAGAACCAGCTCATGTTTTGGAGCTTACTACCATAGTCCATTTCCCGAGAATCTCGCAACGCCATCTCGTCGATTTTTGTGTTGCAAAACTTTCATTTCTTCTAGACTGTGTGGTCTGGAATATCCTGTTACCAACCAGATCTGAATCTCAGGCAGATATGATGGTTGGAGCTATTCCAAGATTTATGATGTAGGCCCGACAAGGTTGTTGTTCTGGCCGACACACCTAGCCGGAAGATCTATCGTTGTAGAATCTTGATTGAGCTATTTGCCCATCTTCTCCATGAGGATTTAGTGCAACTTATTCTAGAAGTTGTTCCTCAGGGGTCGTTTGTCTCTCGTTCCCTCGATTATGCTAGAACCATTTCAAACAGTGGAATCACTCTCTACTGTTGAGTTTATCCCCAGTACTAGAATCATTCCCATTTGCATTTTGTTCCCAGCTTGCACCGCCATTGTGCCATTCTATCTTGGACTACCTTCCGGTAATTCCTGGTCAGGATCATCTTCAACAGTGGTACTACCATGGGTTCCATCCATTTCCGATGATAAGCAAAAATTCATCCATTGCGTTGCCTTCAACAAGGTAGTTCACATCATCCCATTCTAGTCCGGGTATGCATCCCTTCGTACTCCTCTAAGCGATTGTTGTGATTTGCCTTAGACTGTATAAAGAGTTTCAATGATCTCTTGAATCAAAAGTAATTCTTTGCCACTTAAGGGAAATGCTAGAGTCACCTTTCCCTAAGGTGTCCCGTTATGGAATCATGGCAATTACTTCCTCGCTACTTTGAAACCATGCACCATCCTAGTCCAGCGTGGAATTGTTGCCTACCAATTTGAACCCCTGTCATCTATTACCTCCCATCTCTCTCGATGTGTGTTTTGTGTCTCAGCCCAAGAGATGTTTTAACATCTCACTCCATGAGTTGATCTTGAGTTGCTCGATCTTTGAGAAGATCGTTTCACTGTAGAGTTTCCTTCCGCCGTCATCGTGTTGGATGAAGAGCTCAGACGCAAAGACGTCAAGATCAATTGGAGAAATGAATCAACATCTTCGGAGGGCAGTTGGATCGAGAAGATTGTGTGTAGCTTTGTGTGTCCCACTGTCTTCTTACCTCACGTCTTGAATCTCGGGTGGGGGTGAGTTGTCACAGCCCTAGAATTTGGTTGCAGAAAGTGGCTTTGCATCCATGCATCATGTTTAAATTCAAGAAAACTTGAATTGAGGAAATTTGAAAGCCTCAAAAATTTTAATTAAAAGAAGGGCAAATAACCCTGGAAAATGCATCCAATGTTTCCAAAATGCTCTTCAATGATGTTTAATATTTTTGGCAAGGGTTTTGGTCCAAACCAAAAATATTGAACATTTTTGAGGAATTATTTTGGCCATTTGGATTTAAATCAAAAAATATTTGGGTTGGATTTAATTCTTCTATAAAAGAATTGCAAGTCCAACAATTCTGAAAAAACCTATGAGTGGCTTTGAATATATTGCATCAAGCCACATAAATATTTTCAGAAGCTACTAAATGATTTGGGCTGTGAATCAAATCAAAACAAAAAAAAATAAATAGAAAATTGAAACAGATTGAGAGAGAGAAGGATTACCTGGCGCTTACCTATAGCCCAGAGGCCCACTACTGTGCGGCCCAGCCCACCAGGGGCGTACCTGTCTTCAACCTCTGCCTACTGGCAGAGGCAAGCCGAGCACGGCACCCGCGCGTGCCGGCACGCAGCTGCCTGCCTGGCCTCCCCTGTCCAGCGCGGTGCCGCCCACGACACCCTGGGACCCCCTCTTCTTCTCCCTCGCTCTCTGGACCTCTCTTCCCCTCGCTCCTCTGCTTTCTTCCCCTAGCGGAGCTCGCCGTCGCTGCTCGTCACCACCGCGGCCACCGAGCCCTCCTTGCCTATCCAGCTTGTCGCCGAGGTCCGCCATGCCCCGAAGGCCCTCTACGACGAAGATGAAGACCCCGGGAGCCCCGCAGCGTCGCCACCACCACCATCTCCGTCGCCTGCCTTGGCGGCCGCCGTCGCATGATTCGCCGCTTGCCGGTCGTCCCCGAGCCCGCTGAAACCACCGCCGGCCCCTTGTGAGCTCCTCTTCCTTTCCTCTCCGTCCTCTTTCTCGCGCGCCTGCTCTAACTGTGCTAGCCGTCGCATCCGTGAGCTCACCGCCGGCGTCCTTGTCGCTGTCGTTGCCACAGCCACCGTAGCTCGTGTCCTAGCACACCATCGTGCTCAGCACGATCCCATGAGCCCGCAGACAACTGCAGCGCCCCCTCCCGTGCTCTGTAGCGCTATCCTGAGGATTCCTGAGCTGCTGCCGCTGTTGAACCTCGTCGTCGGCCACTTTTCCGGCCACCCCAGCTCCTACCACCACCCCCAATGGATGCGCCTCACTCCCAGGAACCTGTAGGTGCAACCCATGGGTCGAATGGTGCCCTGTAGAGCATTTCTGAGCCGCCCCGCCGTCTCTGTCGTCTCCGGCGGCTAAACGCCGGCGACCCCTGACCCGTTGACCGGCATGGGTTGACCCCACTGCTCGGTTTGACCTCCCCCTCTCTCTCACTGACTTACGGGCCCCTCCCGACTAATTACTCTAGTTAGCGCTAATTAGCTAGTTAGGTTAGTTACTATAGTCGCTGACCAGTGGGCCCAGGCTAGTTAGTTAGGGCTAACTAACTTAGTTAGTTGACTGGGTCACTTACCAGTGGGTCCCACTGGTTAGGTTTGACCTGGTCGATGCCTTGACCTGCTGACATCACCTTGACGTCATGCTGACGCAGTAATACCTTTTCTGGATTTAGTTTAAATTATAATAATTCAGAAAATTCCAGAAAATGCCCAAAACTTCTAAAAATCATAGAAAATCAACCGTAACTCCAAATGAGATAAATTATATATGAAAAATTATTAGAAAAATCCAATCTGTCCATTTATGCTAGTTTCATGCATGTTAGAACATTTAACCTTGTTTTTTAGGTGAAACAAGTTAATGCACTTATATGACTTCATAAAATGGGTTTGCATTTGAATCCTTGGTTCAAATGGACTCATTTCAATATGTTCTAGCTTGCATTAGCCCAAAACACATTCATATTGCCATGTCATAGCATGCATCATATTGTTGCATATCGTCATGTGTTGATTGAGTTCTTTCTCAGTTGCCGGTGTTTGTCCCCCCTCAGTAGACGTTGATCCAGCGATGAATTCGATGACACCGATGAAGAACTATACTATATTCAGAAGTGCCAGGCAAGCAAAACCACCTTGTTCATTCCGATACAATCCCACTCTCTCGCTCCTGCTCTCTTTTACTGCATTAGGACAACAGCGATTCAACTGTTACATGCTGCGGTAGTTGAACCCCTTTCCTCTTCATGACCTGTCATTGCCACGGTAAATAGATGAAACCCACTAGCATGAGTAGGAGTTGTTTGAGCCCTGATGTGCCTACACATCCATGCTTGTTTGTCATGCCTGCTACTGCTTAGAGTTGAGTCAGGTCTGATTCCTACTGTTGAGAGCTAAATATGTGAACACGATTTGGTGAAGGTAGCGGTGAGAGGCCATGTAGGAGTACATGGTGGGTTGTCTCATTGAAACCGTCCTCAGGAACTGAGTTCTGTGTTTGTGATCCATGAACAGTTACTACCACACATTGGGTTCCGGTAACTCGACCCCTCTCGACTTATTAATCAACTTGATCTCTGTCCAGGAGTTGCAACTAGTTTCTGGTGTTTGTAGGTAGTGTTAGTAGTCTACCAAGTGGCACCCGGTACAGGTGGGCCTGGGACAGACTAGGCACCGTGGCACGGTGTACCAAGCGTAGATCCACCCGTCGAGGTGGGCTTGGGAACCCTGCACACATCGTTTGGGGCCGTGAGCGACACCCCGGCCGGATCTCCTTGCGGATGGAACCCGAATAGGCGATAAACCTGGACTAGAGACTTGTGTGGTTAGTCAGGTCGTGGCCGACTCCCTCGCCAGGCTTCCGCTTGAAGGTTGCCGAGATACACGACGTGTACATGGTGGTAAGTGGCGAGAGAGTGTGTGAAGAAGTACACCCCTGCAGGGTTAACATCATCTATTTGAATAGCCGTGTCCGCGGTAAAGGACTTCTAGGTTGCCTATATCAGTTCATAGACAAGTGAAAGTGGATATTCTAAAATGCGCAAGATAAGCGTGAGTGCTATGGATGGCGTTCTCGTAGGGAGACGGGAGCGGATCCATAGTGGTGTATTGATATGGTGAATATGTGGACTCGTGTGCGCCACCTCAAAAGAGTTACTTGCAGTCGTAGTTTAGGGTAGCCACCGAGTCAAAGCTGGCTTGCTGCAGTTAAACTCCACCACCCCTTTATTGATACCGATGCATATGTAGATAGTTCTGATGTAAGTCTTGCTAGGTACATTTGTACTCACGTTTGCCTATTTTATGTTTTGTAGAGAGACGTCAGTCTCGCTAGTAGTTTCGCGTGCACTTTGACGTTTAGCTTGTTACCTCAGCTACGATCTTGGGCCCTCGGCAGGATCTGGTAGATAGTCAGGCTTCTCAGCCTTTTTCATTTGTAGATGTCTGTACTCAGACATGTTAAGCTTCCGCATGTGCTTTGACTTGTATGCTCTGAATGTGGGGTCATGAGACCCATGCTTGTAATATCTCGCTCCTCGGAGCCTAATGAATAAATACTTGAGTCATAGAGTCTTGTTGTGATGCCATGTTGTATGTATTCATATCGGGCATATTGTGTGTATGATTGAAATGCTTGGTATGAGTGGGATCCGACAATCTAGTTGTTTATCCTTGGCAGCCTATCATATGGGGAAATGTAGTCTAGTGCTTTCTAAGCGATAGTAGTCCGCTACAGCCCGGTTCACCGGAGTCCTGCTAGCCCAGCACTACTGCTCGGAACACTTGACTGGCCGGCATGTGTTTCACTTCGTTCCTGTGTCTATCCCTTCGGGGAAATGTCACGCGGTGACTTCCGGATTCCTGCCTAGCCTGCTACAGCCCGGGTTACTGGAGTCCTGTTAGCCCAGTGCTACAGCCCGGATTCACACGTTGATGACCGACATGCTCGATGTGATTCATGTATGCCTGTCCTCATGGGTTAGCACCGCTTTGGGTTCATGACTAGCCATGTCGGCCCGGGTTCTCTGTCATACGGATGCTAGCGACACTATCATATACGTGAGCCAAAAGGCGCAAACGGTCCCGGGCCAGGTAAGGTGGCACCCGTGGGAATACTGTGCGTGAGGCCGCAAAGTGATATGATGTGTTACATCCTAGATCGATGTGGCTTAGGATCGGGGTCCTGACATCAAGCCCAGGGCGGCCCGCGCGGGGGCTCCGCGCGCGCCCCCGGGCTCCAAGGCTACTTCAACGCCAGCGAAGCTGTCAGCACTGGACCGGCGGTGGCGCTGCCCCCGCTCCCGGTCCATGAAGAAGAAGGACCCGACGCGACCCGCGGCCCTAGTGGACAGCCGCGCTGCCACCCCACGGTGGGCGCGTCAGGTAGGACCACATGGCATGCGGAGCACTACGGCGTTGCCTTCGGGATGACGGTGCCAGAGGAATACGTGCCCCTCATGATGGACCTAGGACACCCTCACGAGAGCGAACAAGGCTCGCTCCTCAGCCCAAGCTGGGGGGACGAGGCACTAGAAGCTAAGCCTTTCCAGGAGCCCCGGGACGGTCCCATCGGCCACGCTGGAGGCAACGATTATCGGGTACCGCTAATTCTTCAGGAGCAGGTATACGCTAACCATGGATCGCAAGAGGTGCAGGTCGCCACAGCGAGCGGCCGCCCCGCTCCCACAGTCTCCTACCCCTCAGGAGGAGGGCGCAGGGTGCTGCAGGAGAGGGGCCGAGATCCGACATCACCACCGCGGCATTCGGAGCAAGGTGTTCTCAGGAGGTAGGCCCTCTGCTGGGGAGGTGCCTCAGGGCCTGCCCCTGGTGGAGGACCCGTGATCGTCGGGGAAACCGCTGGCGACCGCTCTACCCCATCAGGCGGCGTCCTGGTTTCCGGTCGTCGTTGATGGCACTAGAGTGTGGCGCAAGGCGGGCCCCTCATCTGGCGATATGAAGCAAGGCCAGTACCTGTGAAGAAGGCCCAGTGCCTGTGAAGCTCGCCGCCCCGTGACACTCTCACGTAATAATGAGTGGGGCTGTACACGCCCCGGAGTCTCAGGGGTGCCGGCCTCAGGCCCTGGGGCTCCCTCCCACGCCCAGTGGCAGCGCTTAGCTCCGCGCTGGTGAGAAGACGTCCAAGACTAGATTAGGTGCCGGACGCGGCCTTTTGTCTGCTTTCGTTGCTTTTCCCTTTGGTTGTCGCTTTCCCCCGCTGGATTCAAGTTGGATTCGAATTTGAGATTTGCGTATGTTCGGGGAAGGGGTGCTTAGTCTCGTTCGAGCAATTTCTCGCATTTTGGTTACCACTTCGCCTCAGCTGCCTCCCCTCGTGAGCCGGGCCAGGCCTAGCTTGCGCGCAGCCCAGACTGCCGCCGCCGCGTCCTCTCAGGAGGGTGTTTTGCTGCAGGTCCTACGGATCCAATCCGGGAACACTCAGGACACCACAACCTCCCACAGGCTACCTCAGGGCCAGCACGGGACCAAGGTAAACTAGGCGACCAACGCGTCGCTTAAGCCAACCACTAGGCGCGGGCGCATGGGCAATGTAGCGACTACTAACAGGATGAACACAAGTTTTACATAAGGGGCTCCCCCTCCCAAATGCTCTCACCGCCATCAGGCCAAAACCTGAGTTCTATTCATGCAGGGCAAGGAAGTAGGAATGATGCACAATCAGTCAGATAAATCCCCCAATGCGTCCTCAAGAGCACCGCCCGAGCCGCTGCTGGCACCGCTGAACTCGCCATCGCTGTCCGCGTCGCCGCCAGTGGCGTCAGGGCCATGCGCCGCACCGCCCTCGTCGGTAGCCACGACCACGTCGTCGTTGTCTGAAGCGAAGGCCCTGATAAGAGCATCCACATTGTCTTCCACCCAGCGCGCCAGGTCGCCTCGGACAGCCTGGGGGACTAGGGCGATGGCGGCGTCAAAATCGAAGCGGGGATCCATATTCTGGAGATGGCTGAAGACGCGAGAAAAGGCACGCCCGAGCAAGGCGCAGCTCCTCTCCTCCACCAACCTGTCAGCCCTGACCGACTGCGCCTCCAGCTGCGTCACCACGTTAGTGAAGAATTGAAGATTGCCGGCGTAGTTGACTGCATGCGGCTCGCCAACAGCCGCCTCGCAGATGTTGCCCAAGGTTGCGTTGGCTCTCTCCCGGAGTGTGGTGAGCATGGGGCCGTGCTCATGCTCCAGGATCCGCCGTTGACGTACCTCATCCGCATTCTGGCACGCGACGGCCTCAGCCTCCTCCACCCGCTGGCGAAGAAGGAGCACCTCGGCCTGGGAGGTGGTTAACTCACCTTGCGCCACCTCAAGGGAGGCCCGGAAAGCATCGGCCTGCCGTGTCGCCCCCTCCAGCTTGGCTATCAAGGCAGCAGTCCTACCTTCAGCCTCGGCCCGGATCAACCCCAGCTTCTCCTCGAACTCGTGCTCGAGGTTCAAATGCGCCATCGCCACTCGACGTCCAACCTCCTCCAGGACGCGGGCTTCCTGTGCAGTGACATCATCCTCCGCCTGCGTCACCAAGCGCTCCCTCGTCTCCAGACGCTCGTACTCGCGGGTACGTTTGGCGGCTTCCAGCGTCAGCGTCTCCTCACGCTTCTGGAGCTCTGTTGAGTCGCCAGAGGCCACCTTCATTGACGCGAGGGCTGCCTCACGCAGCTCCACCTGCTCCTCCAGTGAGTGGCACCAGGCAAGGAGCTCCCGAGCCCGCTCCTCCGCCGCCGTTCGCCGCCGGTCAGCTTCCCGGGCCTCCTCAGCGGCCCAAGATCGAGCCTCCCGAGAGGCCACCAGCGACGCCTTGGCCTCTGCGTCGTCAAGATCGCGCTGACGGCACGCCAGGGCGATGGCGCCCTCCAGCTCGCGCCTCTCTGCAGCCAGGCGCAGGCCCTCAGCCTCAAGGTGCGCGTCTTCATCAGCAAGCTCCTCACCAAGCAGTCTTACCGTGTCAGCCGCCCTTCGAAGGAACCCTTGGCGGAGAGCGCGGCGCTCCCGAGCGCGCTCGAGCACGTCTTCCACGCCATCATCTGCCCCATGCAAGCGCCAGGGGCCACGAATCAGCACCCCCCCTCCGGGCTAGGGGTTGGGGCTGGCACCCTCGCGACTGTCGGGCACGTCGCGCCAGAAGCCCGGCCTGGGGCTAGCCCGTCTCTAGGTGAAGAGTGCAGGGAGCGCCTCAGCCAATCGCAGTCCACGACCAGGCGAGAAGCCCACGGCAGGCTGGCTATGGCACGAGAAGGCCTGCGGAAGAGGATCGCGAGGTGCACAGGGCCACGATGCGCCTCGGGATGGTCCGCCTCTTCGATCGCCCTCACCACAAGGGCTCTGCTGCTCGGGGCGCTTGAGGGCGATGGAGGGGGCAAAGCCAAGGGCTCTGCACCTCGGCCGTCTCCGCGAGCTCGGCTGGAAGGGGCCTGCGGAGCAAGGATCAGTAAAAGCGACAAAAGGATCAGGAACTGGGAAAGGAGAAGGCTTACTCATTAGTGGTGAAGTACTTCCTACGCTTCAGCAGGCGACAAGGGTAATCGTCGCCCAGGGCCTCCCTTCTCTTCCGGAGGGCCTCAAAGTCCACGCGGAAGCGGCCCAAGAGTTGGGCGCAAGGATCAACCTGCGACGAAGAAGGAGCATCAAGGCGATCTGCCTCAGGGGCGCCTGCCTGATGCGCGCTGCCAATCGCCTCGCCAAGGGAAGCAACCGGAGCCTCAGGGGCCTCAGTCGCAAGTGCTGAGAGCAGCTGCTCGTCACCCTCAGCCTCAGCGGCATGGGCCCCGAGAGCCGCTCCCTCATGAGCATCGCCCGGCGCCGTCACCCCGCCGGGAGCCCCCTCGGCCTCTGGCGCCTCATGCCTCCCTGCTCCGCCGCTCGAGGAAGAGCCGCCTTGGCTGACTGGAAGGGCGATCACCACCACTGGGTTCTCGCGAGGCCCCTGGAGGCCGGCGGGGCGCGGCCCCCACTCATCAAAGACAGGCATCTGCTTCACAAAATCGCCCCTGCTCTGGCAGATGTACAGCAAGGCCCCTCCCTGCTGGATGCTGCCAGGGTTGGGGTCCCCAGTCAGGGTCAAGAGCGCTGTCCTCAGCACTTCAGGAGTCAAGTCCTCTTCCTGGAGCCTCATACGGTCATCGCGCCCCCTGAAGGCCCACATCCAGCAGGAGTGGCGTTGGAGAGGAGCAACGCGGCATAGCAGGAACTCCTTCACCACCTTGGGCGCTGTCACGCCGAGCGGCCTCAAGAACGCGAAGCGGTGCCAGACGAAGACGAGCCGGGAGCTCTCAAGCGTCTCCTGGCCCCAGCCCGAATTGGGGACAGCAGGCGAAGTTGGCTTCGACAGCAGGGGGCTGGGCACCCCTGCGTCCACATACAGCCACCGCTCGCGGAACCCAGCCGCGGGCGGGGGGAGCTTGAAGTCTATCCCCGAGGCTGCAGTCTCAGATGCGGCAACGAAGCTCACGCACGCCCAGCATTGGGTAGGGTCGACAAGGCGCAGCGAGAAGAAGTGGCACAGCAAGGCAACCGAAGGAAGGATGCCCATCATAGCCTCGCAAACAAAGGCGAAGACCGAAAGGAGGGTGATGGATTCAGGACCCAGATGCATCATGTGGATCTGATAGTGGGAAAGCACGGCATTGAAGAAATCATAAAAGGGAGGAACCAGACCCGCCCACAGGGCGTCGGCGAAATATGGGACCTTGGTGACTGTCCTGTCGATGGAGGAGTGGGACGCAGGCTAGGCCGTCGTCCTCCCGCATTCGTTGAAGATAGTGGCCAGAGCCGAGCTGACCTTGCCTAAGCCCTCGGCGGGGGCCGCCAACGGTGGCGGACCAGGCGAGGACACGGGTTTCTTCTGTCTTCCCTTCTTCGTCGGAGCCATGGCGATGGAAAAGGGGGGGGGAGTTCAAGATTGGGTCGAAAACAGAAGCTGGAGTTCGAGCGGGGGAAGGACAGAGGGCGCTCGAGCGACAGAAAGGGGAGCGGATGTGTACAACTACGAGTCTGCCTAGCATGGCGCAAAATCAGGAAGGCGTGGGGGAGCAGTGCCGCCCACGTCCAATCAACCGCCACGCGGCGCCCAAGGCCGCAGGCTGTTTGGGCCCGCGGCACTTCGCCCTCGCCCTTCCGCCTACCTGCACGGCCAAGTCCGGGCGCGCCTTGGGCCCGGGGGCTACTGTCGGCGTTCTGGGAACAGGGGTCCCCAGACTTGCCTGCCTGCGGCCTGCGGCATGGCTCAAAGGGGGCCCAGCATGGCCCATCTTCACCAACACAGACCCAAGACCCTCGCGAGGGGCCAAGCCTCGCGGGGCGGACGACGCGGAGCTTCCTCAGGCACGGCCTCATTAGGCTGGCTCGCGAGGAGGCGGAGAGATCAAGGCGGGGTACCTCACGAGGTGCCCATGACGCAAGCCATGACGACCGAAGGCGCCAGGCGGGTGCCAGCCCGCGCAGCGTCCTCCTTTCCTCTTTGGTGCAAAGGGAGCAAGCGCGGCCGCAAAGTACCGAGGCATCAGGCAAAGGTTGCCATTTCGGTGCAACAAGACCAAGACCAGGAGGACTGCAAGACGGAGGTCATTGTGGAGCCCAAGACGGCGTCACCACCAGAGCTTTGTGCAGGCGAAGACTACTTTTGTCAGGATAGCTGGTACTAGCTGTTCCCCTTCAAATTAGCCCGCCATTGTTGGCTTCCTTCCCGCTCGATATTTGGGAAGAGGACCAGGGCCTCTATAAATAGGACCAGCCACCCACAGAACAGGGGGGGACGAAGAAAGGAGAGAGAGAGAGAGAAGGGTGATTGAACTCCTCCCAGCAGTTCATCGCCCCAGCCAAGAGCAGACCCTCGCGAGGCTGTTCTTCCTTGTATTGTTCCTCATCATCAGCCCAAGAGGCAATCCACCACACCACACATTGGAGTACGGTATTACACCACAACGGTGGCCCGAACCAGTAAAAACCCTGTGTCATTCGTGTTGTTCTTTCCATTGCTTAGATCTTAGCGAGGCGGAGCGGTGCAGGTAGGTAGGAAGCGAAATCTCTGCGCGCACTCCAGTGTTCGAACCTCAAGGGTCTGCCAGAACCCGAAATCCGACAATTATGTTTTGTGTATCCTTCGTGGTAGGTTCTGCCTCCGAGGATATCTCCGAGTATCCAACCGAAGGGAAGTACCCTACTACCACTCCATCAGGCAAGCAGCCCCATTGAAGATACCGATACAATCCCATGTTCTCGCCTCTGCTCTCATTTACTGCATTAAGACAACAACATTTCAAACTGCTGTGTGCTACGGTAGTTGAACCCTTATCCTCTGCATGACCTGTCATTTCCACAGTAATTAGATGAAACCCACTAGCATGTGTAGGAGTTGTTTGAGCCATGTATGTGTTTCCTACCGTGCTATGCCTGTTATGCTTAGAGTTGTGTCAGGTCTGGTTCATCTGGGTGATGGGATAGAGTGAAATGATTATGTCGGTAATGTGAGGGATGTGTTGAACATGATTTGGTCAAGGTATCGATGAGAGGCCATGTAGGAGTACATGGTGGGTTGTTTCATTGAGGCCGTCCATAAGAACTGAGATCTGTATGCGTGATTTAAGATTCAGCTACTACCACACATTGGGCCCTGAAATATGACCCCGCTCGACTTACTGACCCCTCTTTCCCTCTGTCCAGGAGTTGCAACTAGTTTCTGGTGTTTTTAGGTTATGTGTTGGCGGTCGTGCGTAACGATGACCCTAGGGGTGGGCTATGATGCGGTAGATACACTGTGGCCGGGTATGCCGGGCGCCCGTTTGGTGTCCCGGGACCCTGTACACATCGTTTGGGGCCGTTGAGGACACCCCCGCCAGATTTCCTTGTGGATGGAACCTGAATAGGCGATAAACCTGGACTAGAGACTTGTGCGGTTAGTCAGGTCGTGGTCTACACCAACGTTGGCTTTCGCTTGAAGTCTGCCAAGCACATGTCGTGTGCAGACGCTAAGTGGTGGAAACATGTGTGACGAAGTACACCCCTTCAGGGTATAAAACTATTCGAATAGCCGCGTCCGCGGTAAAGGACTACTTGGTTTCCTATACAGTTCATAGACAAGTTAATGGATACTACTAAAAGACTCAAGATAAGTGTGAGTACCGAGGATGGCCCTCTCGTAGGATGACGAGGGAGGATCCCCGGTGGAGTATTGTGTTAGTGAGTAGTGGACTCGTGTACGAAAACTATTTTACTAGTGGAGTCCCGTAGGATAGCTTAGCCAAGAGTCAAAGCTGGCTTGCTGCAATAACCCCACCACCTTCTTGAGAATGAGCATGTATAGTAGGTTCTGATGTAAGACTTGCTGAGTACCTTTGTATTCATGTTTGCTTAATTACTGTTTTCAGACGACAACACCGCCCCCTCCGATGGGTTTTATGTAGATCTCGACGTCGATGAGTGACTTTCCACCCAGGTGGTGATCATGGCCATGGAGGGCCCCAAGTAGATAGACGGGCTTCGAGAAGCCTTCTTGCTTTCTAGTGTCTATACTCAGACTATTTGCTTCCGCATGTGCTTGTATGCTTGTATGACTTGAGTGTCGGGTCGTGTGACCCCTACCTGTATGAACATGTTATGTATGGCTCTTTGGAGCCTTTAAATAAAGTACTTGAGTTGTAGAGTTTTGTTGTGATGCCATGTTGTATTTGCACATATCGAGCATATTGTGTGTATGATTTAAATGCTTGGTATGTGTGGGATCCGACAATCTAGTTGTTTATCCTTGGTAGCCTTTCTTATGGGGAAATGTAGTCTAGTGCTCCTTGAGCCATAGTAGTCCGCTACAGCCCGGTTCACCGGAGTCCTGCTAGCCCAGCACTACTTCTCAGGACACTTCACTGGCCAGCATGTGTTTCACTTCGTTCCTATGTCTGTCCCTTCGGGGAAATGTCACGCGGTGACTTCCGGAGTCCTGCCTAGCCTGCTACAGCCTGGGTTCCCCGGAGTCCTGTTAGCCCAGTGCTACAGCCCGGATTCACACGCTGATGACCGACATGCTCGATGTGATTCATGTATGCCTGTCTCCATAGGTCTGTTCCGCTTTGGGTTCACGCCTAGCCATGTCGGCCCGGGTTCTCTGTCATATGGATGCTAGCGACACTATCATATACGTGAGCCAAAAATCACAAACGGTCCCGGGCCATGGCAAGGCGATACCCGTGGGGATACCGTGCGTGAGGCCGCAATGTGATATGAGGTGTTACCGGCTAGATCGATGTGACTTGGAATCGGGGTCCTGACAGCTGCCGCCACCGTCAAGAAGCTATGACGAACACCATTAAGACGAGGGGGCTGGGGGCTTCCAGGAACCGCGTGCTATCATGTGCATCTTGGGCGGAGCCTAGTCCCCAGCCTCGCAGCTTATCTTCAAGTAGTTTGCTCATCAAGTGAATGTAGTCCTCCCCAAGCTCGAAGCCACACGCCCGCTCAGATGGTCCCCGTGCCCCATCACGTTCAACTCGGCGTATCAGCTCAAGTGCACAGCTACCGCTGGCGCCCTCCCGATGCTTTGCTCCCCGGTCATTAGCAACGTGCAATTTACCAAGACCCTCATCGACGGCGGCGCAGGGCTCAACATCCTGTCCGTTGACACGTTTGACAACCTCCAAGTGCCGTATGACCAGCTTCAGCCTACCAAGCCTTTCTCAGGACTGACCGACGGTTCAACCACACCGATAGGGCAGGTCCGCCTCCCTGTCACCTTCGGGGAACGCAAGAACAACCGCACCGAGCTCATCGACTTCGACGTCGCGCACATCTGTATGCCGTACAATGCCATCCTCGGGTATCCTGCCCTGGCCAAGTTCATGGCAGTGACCCATCACAGCTACAATGTCCTCAAGATGCCAGGAAGTGGCGGGATCATCAAGGTCCCATGTGAAGAAAGACATGCGGTGTGCTCCCTCGAGCGTGCCTTCCAAGCTGCAGCAATCGATGACCCCAACAGCAAGGGCGAGGGCCCTCCTGAGGTCATCCCCAAGAAGAAGATGCAACAGCTGCGCCGTGCAGGACCTCAGGAGGGTGGCGTCACAGCCGGAGCCTCGTCAGGATCAGCGCCCGCTCCCGGGGCGCCTCCCTCCATCGCATAGGAAGGCGCACCCGGCGCCCTTCTCGGGCAAGGCTCGGGGGCTTTCTTCTGGAAGGCCTCAGACCTTTCCCACATCACGAGGGAGGCGCTTGGGCAGCACTTGGAGGCGTGCTTCATGGCACGTTTCCCTCGGGAGGGCACATGACAAGGATCGCCCACCGTTTAGGAGTTCATCACCAAGACCACCCAGGAATTGCAAGACGTGAGGGCCATGCGCGGCGACCACCGCTCACGAGGCACAGCTTCCCATCCAGACGAGGATGTCGGGCTGCGCGTCTGCATCGATGTTCCAGGGCTCAACAGGGCCGCCTCTCAGGAGCTTTTCTGTCCTTCACGCGTGGGACGCTGCGAGGGCCCACCGCACAGCTACATTTGCATGCCCTTCGGCCTGCCGAGCATGTCGTCCGCCTACCAGCACCACTTGCGGTGCATCCTAGCAGCTCAGGAGGCCAGGCACGACGCCGTCCTGATGGAGATGGAGACGGTCCTCAAGGAACCACCTGAGCCCCCAGAGCCTCCTGAGGCTCAGGCCCCTAGTGGCTCGTGAGGAGCAACCCCTTCGCTGCGCACCTTCAGCTTCCCCAACTCTCCTTCGTCAACATAACCAAGTGACATTTTCCAAGTTCATTTAGCTGGGAGCGCCCCTCGGGCTGCATCATTCTCAGGCCGCGTGGGTCCGTCCCTGTGGCATGTATCCATTTTTATGTCTTTAGTTTACCTTGTTGGGAGCGCCCCTCAGGCTGCATCATCCCCAAGACGCTCGGGCCTGACCTAGTGGCACGTATCTCCCATGCACTTACTTAAGCCTGCTACTCTCATGTTTAATCTACCTATGATTACTACCTACTCAATCGTCGCCTCCCACGGGGCCTCCTCACGCCGGCATGGCGCTGGTGCATGGGTCCGTCCCTGCCAC
This sequence comes from Triticum urartu, assembly GCF_003073215.2. NCBI lineage: Eukaryota > Viridiplantae > Streptophyta > Magnoliopsida > Poales > Poaceae > Triticum > Triticum urartu. The sequence goes on along the minus strand of NC_053024.1, from coordinate 145,841,580 downwards.
GTCGAAAAACCTGAGCGGCCGAGCTCTGACTCGCGGCACGCCCCGCGCACGTCACCTCACCGGGCCCTCAGTGCCTTCACCCCCTCGCGGAGCAACCAGCGGCAGGCTGGTAACCATAACGGCAGATCGTGTTCTTCCTGGTGCTGGATCGCAGGAATCTCACGAGGATAACACCAGGCGGAACCGCGAGCTCCCACCTATTCCAAGTAATCCGCTTGCACGTTAAAAGGGGGGCTCCTGAGCATCGTGACTCAGGAACTCTTGCTGGCTCTCCAGCCCTCACCCCCTGGCCTTGAGTACGGCACGCGACCTGGCATACCAGCGGTGGCTGAGCTCGCTCGAGGGCCGGGACCTGAGGACGTAGAGCACAAAGGAGAGCATAGGAAAGGGGAAGGCTTGTATAGGCCTAACCTAGCTACGTTGCGGATGTTCGCGCACAGGTCTGGTGCATCACGAAGAATCGACCCCGGACCGCCAAGATAAGTCACGAGCTCAGATCAACTAATCGTTGGAACCTAGGGGACACGCTCGCTGCAGCCCTGTTGCGGCAACGTCGCCTCCCTTTCTTATCTTACCACGGCTGCTTGAGCGCTAAAGGGGACCCCCTGAGCATCGCGCCTCAGGAGCTCTTACTGGACCTCGGGCCGCTCACCTCCTGGCCTTGACCACGGCACGCGACCTGGCATACCAGCGACGGCTGAAGCTTGCCTGGGCACCAGGACCTGTCCGCGTAGAGCAACAAGCTGTCGCGAGATTGGAAAGGGAAGACCGAGCCTAAACAGGACTTGCACTCACAAGGCTTCCATAATTGGGATAATATTGACAAAATACATTGCAGACTCTTTACACGACCCCACGAGGTACTTCTCGATTCCTCGCAGGGAACAAAAGACAAGAATCTAGGAGAATCCTGTCTACACACCCCCGTGGCCGACGCCATCATCAACAGTGGGCCGCGGGAGGCCAGTGCCAACCCCATCCAGATCAGCGATGACAGTGGCCGGACTTTGCGGCCCTGCTCAGGGCGCGGCAAGAGCTCGAGGGCACGTAGCTGTCGTCGCTCGTCTCCGAAGTCTCGTAGGGCTCGGGAGAACCGCTGGACCTGCAAGAATCGCTGCTGTTGGAGCAGCCGCGAGCGGGGTGCGCCTCATCCTGGCGCTCCCCTTTGGGGCAACACTCCAAGTGGCAACCCTCCGCGCCGAAGACCTTGAAGAACAATGTGGAGGCGCCGTTGTACTCGAAGTGGATCGCGAGGGCGCCCTCCGCATGGAAAACCCGCACGACCTCGCCGCAGCCATGGGGCATGAAGATCTTGCTGGTGGAGACTGCTTCAACCTCTGCTCTGGTCGCCAGAGTGTCGTAGTTAGCATGCTGCAACCAAAGTTCGAGAGGCCCCTCGGCGGCATCACGTCAGAGAAGAAGTGCGGGAAGCGGATCCAGGAGCCTGGGGGCATCGCCGCCCACAGCACAAGCTCGTGCGAGGAGTCCGCGGCATGGACTATAGGAGCGACGGCACTCGTTGCCGCAGCACGTCAACCTTGGCCGCGGTGCGCGCGCCGACGCTCGTTGCTCCTTCCTCCCGAGCCCCCGGCTTGGGTGTGCAAGTGCAGTGGATACCCAGGAGGAGGCCGCTCAGACCAAGGCCTCGTCACCACCTGCATCGCCGCAGTGTCGCTACGGTGGACCGACCTCTTCTTTGGCGTAAGTAGCGCCAGCATGTCAAGGGGAATATTTCCTCTCTCATCAGGTGAGAACCTTCGGATCGGCGCCATTGGAGTCCGTGGTGGAGCAGAGGAGGAAGAAGCAAGCGGAATGGGAAGAAGTGGGGGACAGGGGCTCTGCCCCCCTTCCTCATTTATAGCAAGAGAAGGCCAACCAGCGCCCACCCACCATCACAGGTAATGATGGTTTTCCTTGCATGTCGCAGGGACTTGTCAAGTCGGGCAGTTGCCGAGGCAGCATGCGGAAGCAGAGACGCCCACGTCCAATCAGCTTCCATGCGTCAACCAAGGCCGCAGGCTTTTGGGGCCCACAGCGCTCCACGCTAGACCTTTGGCTTCGCCTCGAAGCCAAGCTTGAGCGCGCCTTGGGCCCGAGGGCTACTATCGGTGTTCTGGGAACGGGGGTCCCCAGACTTGCCTGCCTATGGCCCATGGCGTGGCTGAGCTAGCAGGTCTGTATGACCCATCTTCATCGACGAGGTATTCAAGACCCTCGCGAGGGGCCAAGCCTCGTGAGGCGGATGATGCAAGACCTCCTCAGGAGCGGCCTTGCCAGGCAGGCTCATGAGGGCGGAGAGATCAAGGCAAGGCAAACCTCGCGAGGTCCTCGTGACATGAGCCATGACGATCGAGACCAGGCGGGCGCCAGCGCGCGTGGTGTCCTTGCTTCCTCTTTGGTGCCAAGGGGGCAAGCGCAGGCGTGGAGTACTGAGGCATCAAGGAAAGGTTTCCATATCGGTGCAACGAGACCAAGACCAGCAAGATGGCAAGACGGAGGTCACCATGAAGCCCAAGACGGCGTCACCACCAGAGCCTTTGGCAGGCGAAGACTACTTTTGTTAGGATAAGATGTACTAGTTGTCCCCTTTCAAATCAGCCGTTGTTGGCTCCCTTCGCACTCAATATTTGGGGAGAGGACCAAGGCCTATATAAGTAGAACTAGCCACCACGGTAGAAAAAGGGGGAAGGAAGGGATAACTCATTCAGAGGCATCTCACCCACACAAGTTCGCCAAGCACAAGAACACCTCAACCTCAGGAAGTTGTTCTTCCCCTTGTACTGTTCATCATCAGCCCAAGAGGCAATCCACCACCACCACACTGGAGTAGGGTATTACACCACAATCGTGGCCCGAACTAGTATAAATCTTGTGTCTTTGTGTGGCAAGTTCATGGAGTTCATTTGCGAGATCTTAGCGAGCTAGGGCGTGGATCGATAGGGAGAAAATCTTCGCGCGCACCCTAGTGTTCGAACCTCGAGGGTTTCATCGGATCCCATGATCTGACATGCCCGTAGTGGGACTGGCTGAAGAGCGGCAACAGCGGCGGGGCTGCACCATAGAACACCGCCGGTGGAGCCGCGCCAGAGGGTGTCGTCAGCGCGACGGTGGAGGCGGCGGCGGACGGGCCGGTCGATGCCATCGGGTGACTAGCGGCAGGTCGGGCAGCTCGGACGATCTGGCGAGTGGGCGCGGGTGATGCGACTGTGAGCGGCTCGGCGATGCGGCTGGTGTGTGCGTACGAGCGATGCATGCTGGCGATCAGGATGGCTCGGCGGTGCGGGCCGCAGCCGCACAACGGCTCGGGGTGCTGAACCGGAGTGGTCGGAGATGGCAGTTCGACAGGGAAACAGAATGGCCACTCAAATCGAGGATGAGTCGGACTGCAGCAAAGACCTGGCGGCTCGCAACAGAGGCAGCGACTTGGGCCTGCGAGGTTTGAAGGTGGCTGTAGTGGAGGCAGCCCTAAGCAGTGCTAAGCGAGGCACAACAGTGGCTTAGCCGAGGCGGCTCGGCGGTGCGGGCCACACGGGTCGGGCGGGAGGCAGCAGCAGCTTGCATTGGGAGCAGCTTCAGCGGAAAAAGGAGGCAACAGTGGCTCGGGACGGGGCGGCTATAGTAGGTGGCTGGCACGATGGGATCACAGGTGGCAGCGCGTGGAGAAGTGAATCAGCGGTGGCGGATCACAAGAGGAGGGCGTGGGCGGCGGCGGCTTGGAGTGGGTAGACGTGCGGCGGCAGCGGTGGCGCGGGTAGACGCGCGGCGGCGGCCATGCGGGTAGATGCACAGCGGCGGCGGTGGAGCGGAAGCGAGGAATGAAACCTAAAAAACTGATACCCTGTAGAAGTGTATGCTCCATCCAATGCAACCAAAAGACCGATCTGATTGAAGAGACTAGGCAGCACATTATACGTCAACACTCCCCCTCACGTGTGGTTCCCTCAGGCCTAAACGTGGACTGAAGTGGGATGCAATTTAATTGCGCCAGCCGGGTCTTGAACTCATATATATGATGTGGGAATTGCATGATGTATTGCTCTTCATGCATAGGCACGTATATATGATGCACTCCTATATATATGCCCACAAGGCTCAAGCAATACAACAACAATTCCATCATATCCCTCTCTCTCCCTTCTACATGGTATTAGTTTCCGGGTTCTCAACCCTAGCCGCCGCCATTTCCGCACCCGCGCGCCACCCCCGGGGCGGTCGGCCTTAATGACCACCGACGGGGGCCGCGCCGCCCGTATCTAGGGTTCGTCCACCGCTTGTGTTGACTGGCGCCCTAGAGAGTCTTTTTTTCCTCATCCTTTGATCGGTGTTCTTTTTTGGTTCTCCGATCTAAGATCGGTCTGTGTCACCTATCGCCACCCGTCGACTTTCGTGCACCTCTACTTCAACATCCAGATCAACAGATGTACAACGGCGCCCCATCGCACATCCTAGCTTCACGCATGCAGCGGGGTGTGCTCTCGCGCGCTGTGCGCTGCTGGCCAGCGGCGGCTCTCCCGCGCTGCATGGACAGGCGCGCTCTCGGCGTGGCCGTGTTTTTCCTACACGTGCGCATACGGTGTGGCCAGCCACTGGCTCACCATGCCATGATGCTTCGTCCGCAGTCTGCATCCAGGAGCCATGATGTGTGCAATGCTTCTGTGCATGTACATGTGGCAATATGCATGTCCCGTTCTGCATAGCCGTCGCATACCAGGAATTTCTAAAGATTGTCAAGTACGCACATCTCTCCAATCGAGCAACAGGCTGCCGCTGCGCCGCCGCGTCGGGCCGCCGCACTGCATCCCTGTGGTTCTCCCCGTGGCTGTACCGATCTGCGCCGCCGCTTCGCCGCCCCTTCGGGCCATAGTGCCGCGGCACGTGATCCCCACCGCCGCCCTGAGGCCGTTTCCGTGGTTGCACCACCTCGCGTGCTACCGCTTCATCGCCCATTCTGGTCGTAGTGCCGCGGCCCGCGATCAACCATCGCACTGAGGCCGTCCGCTCCAGGCCGTCCCCAAGGCTGCAACGACCCTCGCACTGCCGTTGTGTCGCCCCATCGGGCCATAGCGAGCGTGGCACCCGATCCCTTATCAATCCGTGGGAGGCGTAGGATGAATATGGTCTCTCTCAAACAACTCTACAATGAAATAACAAAGTGTCTCTTGTGTCCCGAACACACACAATGCAATGGTAAATTGTATAGGTGCACTAGTTCGGCGAAGAGATGGTGATACAAGTGCAATATGGACGGTAGATATAGATTTTTGTAATCTGAAATATAAAAACAGCAAGGTAACAAGTGGTAAAAGTGAGTGAAAATGGTATTGCAATGCTTGGAAACAAGGCCTAGGGTTCATACTTTCACTAATGCAAGTTCTCTCAACAATGATAACATAACTAGATCATATAGCAATCCCTCAACGTGCAACAAAGAGTCACTCCAAAATCACTAATAGCGGAGAACAAACGAAGAGATTATTGTAGGGTACAAAACGACCTCAAAGTTATTCTTTCTGATCGATCTATTGGGCTAGTCCTATAACACTACAAAAAAAAGACACATCCGTGACATTTTGGGCCGAACGAAATTTTTTTCTGTCATACATATGATACTTCTATGACGATAATTGTGACAAAACCCGACATCATCATAGATATGGTGGGCTCCTACTTCTATGACAAAAAATCATGACAAAAAATGGGCTTTTCATCCTGGGCGGGCCGGAGACGCAACTGCATGACATTCTTTGGGCCGTCCATGACGGAAAAAACCGTGGTAGAAGCGAGGGGGAAGAAAATTTTGGGGAGTTCCCGGTTACGGTGGGAGGTCGGGGGCCGAGCAATGCGCGTTTCTCTCGTACACGTTCGCGCGTGTGTGCGAGGCGTTGGCTCTAACTGAACCCGAGCGAGGCGTTGTGCTCTAACTGAACCCGAGCGATTGCACTGCAGGCTACGCGTTACTGAACCCGAGCGATCGATTGATGGCTATTAACTGAACCCGATCGAGCGATTCCTTCGCTACTGCTGCTAACTGAAGCCGATCGATTGGATGAACAGTGAGCGTTGCGGGGGGGGGGGGTGGATGAACAGTGAGCGGTGCCATTGCCTCTGGATGAACAGGACCCCGTGGTGTGGTGGAGGGCTGGATGAACAGTAGACGGTGGAGGGGTGCCCATGGAGGGGTGGTTGAACAGGACCCCGTGGTGTGGAGGGCTGGATGAACAGTAGACGGTGGAGGGGTGGTTGAACAGTAGCTGGTGGAGTAGCGCGCGGTGGAGGCTGGATGAACAGGAGCCCGTGGAGGCTGGACGAGGTCGATGGTAGACCATGGAGGCTGGAGGAGGTCGACGGTGGAGATGAACAGTATCCCATGGAGTCCCGTTTTATGGTACGCCACACCCCTCCCGATGAACAGGACCCCCGTTTCGACCGTAGGAGGTCCGTTTCGTCCGTTTTGCGGTACGCCAGACCCCTCCCGATCAACAGGACCCCCGTTTTGACCATAGGAGGTCTGTTTCGTCCGTTTTGCGATACGCCACACCCCTCCCGATCAACAGGACCCCCGTTTCGACCGTAGGAGGTCCGTTTCCTCCGTTTAGCGGTACGCCAGACCCCTCCCAATCAACAGGACCCCGTTCCAAATGTAGGAGGTCCGTTTCCTCCGTTGTGCGGTACGCCAGGGCTCATTTCCATTGCCTGTTCTGTCCAAGCCCACCCGATGAACATGACCACGCATTCCGTTCCGACCCAGCCGGTTGGCTCCCACGCGTTTCGTTGCCTTCTGATGAACAGGACGGATTCCGTTGCCTCCCCATGAACACGAAGCATTCCTTTGCCTCCCCATGAACACGACAACGATGTTGTTTCTCCGTTCTGACCCAGCCATGTACACGAGCCCTGGCCATACATATGCGCGACTAGGCATTTGAGACCCCGCCCGTATGTACACATACGTGGTCGTATTTTCTTTCTTGCACCCTGGCCGTTGTATGTACGTGTATATGCTACGTGTGCGCCTCTACTACGACACGTATGCGCCTCTACTACGACACGTGCACGCCTCTACATCCACCAGTATATATGTACGTACACGTTCGCGACCAGAATGACAATGCTACGAACGCTTCGACCAGGTGGGTCCTGACTGTCAGGCACTTCCTTGCCTGCGAAGATGTAGCTGGTGGGTCCCAGCAGTCGGGGGGCGAATCGTTTTTTTCGGACGCACTTCCTTGCGTGCGAAGATGTAGCTGGTGGGTCCTAGCAGTCAGGGCGGCGAATCGTTTTTTTCGGACGCACTTCCTTGCATGCGAAGATGTAGCTCGTTGGTCCCAGCAGTCAGGGGGCAAATCATTTTTTTCGCGAACTACGTTGGCCCGTCTGGTGGGTCCCCGCTGTCAGGTGGAGGAATAATTATTTTGCACGTAATAAGGAGGCAGTTCCTTGCGGCTGTCGTGGACTCAGCTGCCAGCTTCTCCACGTACAGTCCACATCCGATGGAAGTCGTTCCCTGACCATGTTGACCACGCCGCGCCGAGAGCACCAGGGCGGTGGACGACGGCGAGGCCTAGGAAGGGGACGACGGGGAGTCGGAGAAGATGCGGCAGTGGATGCACATGCGAAGAGGAGTACGAGGGTTCAATGGTTCGGCTGCGCTGCCGTCACCGCAGAATAACAGGGGATGTGGGTGAGTGGAGGGATGGCCGGGCCAGCGGTGGGAGTAGTAGGGGCCGGTGAGGCCTCCGCGGCAGCACAGCCGGCTAAACATGGCAACAAAGTACATGGCAGGGATCCAAATGCTACAGCACCCAAACATGGCAACAAAGTACATGGCAGGGATCCATTCATGATGCTTAACAAAAGATGAACACTGAGCTACAGCCAATTCATCCATTAACAGGTTCAAACAAGCATGGCAAAAGTGCAATTGGTAAACAGATCTCAGACTTAGTGAAATCAACACTTGTCTGGAATTTCAGATCATGTAGCACACCTTGGAGCATGAAACTATATGCTACAGGAACTAAACATGGCAAATTAAAGCATGGCATGGAGCTACTGAAAGAGCTTAACAAAAGTCCCTTAGTGACCTTGAGCCAAAAGGGGTCAGAAAATACAATTGCAAGCATGTGAACATGGCAAAAACATAATCAGATCTAAGACTTAGTGAAAAACTGGAGCATGCAAATCAGATATCAAGTAGGCATGTTTACGAGCTCGATGCACTCACTACAGAGCATGTCATGACAATCTAAGCATACACCCATCAAGAATACACATAATACAAGCTAGACATGGAAAGAACAATAACATAACATGCACAGATCAACTACAACATCCTCGGCAAAATCGCTAACAAGTAGACAATCTGCCCAGATTCACGAAATAGCAAAAGTAGAGCTCGATTGACTCAAGCTAGGGTGCTCCATAATTGCAAACAAAGACATGGATGGATAGAGCACTACAAGATTAACAAAACATCCTTACTGATCATCCTCAAAAGAGGCACGGATCACTAGGAAACAACATGAACATATGGCATATTGAGATAAAACAGCAAGGACTTAGTGGAATTGCTAAGTCCCTGAAATCAGCATTAACGAATGCACCACTTTGCAAGCTTGTGCTAGTTCACCACACACATCATAAAAATACATGGATGGCACCTCTGGAAAGATGAAAAAGCATATAACAAAACATATGTAGAGCTCAGGGGCATATCATGAACACAATAATCATGGCAAAAATGACAAATAGCTAATTGGAGCAGCAGATCTGGCAACTATCTCAAATAACACTCTTCCAACAGCATTTCGGGCCTCAAGATGAACCTAAATGAAAGTTATGCAATGAGATGAAATGATGTGCTCTCTGGGACGAACATTTTGATATGCTATATGCCCAAAACGGATCTACGGATGCAAAGTTACGGCATGATGAACAAGGCAAAATAGTCTAGGGTTTGAGGCAAAAGTCAACCCTAGCGGATCTCAGATCCAGCTCGGCATGGACTCCGAGGATCAACGGCGCCGGAGTTCACTGTAGCTCGCCGGAGGGGAGGAGGCGCAAGGTGGCCGGACTTGGCGGCGCACGCCAACGCGGAAGGCAAGCGGCGGGGGCGGCGGACGTCGGCGGCGAGGCTGCCGCGGTGGGGCGGCGAGGAGCGGCCGGCGCGGGATGGAGCTTGGCTCTGGCCGGCGAGGCACGCTGCGGCCGCCGGTGATGGCGCGGTGGAGCTGGGCGGCTCGGGCGCCCGGAGATGGAGGAGAGGGCGGCGCGGGCGGCGAGGCGCCTCGGCCCGTAACGGCGGCGGGGAGGGCCGGAGATGGGCTCTCAGGCCCGCGGCGGTGAAGTGGGTGCGCCCGCCACGTGGCGCGCTGCGGTTGAGGCGGCGGTGATGTCCGGCGCGTCCGGACGTGTCCGGCGCGCTGAGGACGAAAGGTCTAGGGTTTGGGCTAGGATTTGATCCAGATTTTCGGGGAGAGACCAATTTATAGGCATAGGGGGAGCTAGGAGAGTCCAAATGAGGTGCGGTTTTCGGGCACGCAATCGTGATCGAATGCTCTAGATGATGGAGAGGATTTTGGTGGGTTTTGGGCCAAATTGGAAGGGTGTTGGGCTGCAACACACACGAGGCCTTTTCGGTCCCTCGGTTAACCGTTGGAGCATCAAACGAAGTCCAAATGGTACGAAACTTGACAGGCGGTCTACCAGTAGTAAACCAAGACCGCTTGGCAAGTCTCGGTCCAATCCAGAAATGTTTAACCCCCACACACGAAAGAAAGGTAGCAATGACCACCGGGGGAGAACAGAGCGCCGGAATGCAAAACGGACAACGGGGAAAATGCTCGGATGCATGAGATGAACAAGTATGCAAATGCAATGCACATGATGACATGATATGAGATGCATGACAACAACAACACACGGAGCCAAAAACCCGAACCTGAGGAAATAAAATAACTTAACGCCGAAAACGGCAAGAGTTGGATTACATAATAGGTAAAACATATCCGGGGTGTTACAACACTCCACCACTACGAAAGGATCTCGTCCCGAGATCTAGGACTGGAAGAATGTCGGGTACTCAGAACGGAGGTGATCCTCGCGTTCCCAGGTGGCTTCACGGTCGGAATGATTTGACCACTTGACTTTGAGGAATTTGATTGACTTATTGCGAGTCTTGCGTTTAGTCTCTTCAAGAATAGCAATGGGGTGCTCACTATAAGAGAGATCTTCTTGGAGATCAATGTCTTCGAAGTTGATGGTGCGGTCAGGAGTCTTGAAGCACTTGTGAAGCTGAGAGACATGGAACACGTTGTGCACATTTGCAAAGTTTGATGGAAGCTCGAGTTGATAGGCGAGATCGCCTCTCTTGCTGACGATCTTGAAAGGTCCCACGTATCTAGGGGCAAGCTTCCCTTTGATACCGAAGCGACGAGTACCTTTCATTGGAGAGACGTGGAGGTAAACATGATCTCCGATCTTGAAAGCCAAATCACGGTGCTTACTATCATAGTATCTCTTCTGGAGCGATTGCGTTGCTTTGAGGTTATCTCGAATGACTTTACACATCTCTTCTTCCTCTGTGATTAAGTCATTTCCCAAAAGCTGACGTTCACCGGTTTCAGACCAGTTGAGAGGGGTACGGCACTTCCTGCCATACAGAATTTCGAATGGGGCCTTGCCCGAACTTGCTTGAAAACTGTTGTTGTAGGAGAATTCATCATATGGAAGGCAATCTTCCCACTTCATGCCGAAGGAGATCACACAAGCCCTGAGCATATCTTCAAGAATCTGATTGACACGCTCGACTTGACCGCTAGTTTGAGGGTGGAAAGCAGTGCTGGAGCAGATGTTGGTGCCCATGGCCTTCTGAAAAGAATCCCAAAACTTGGAGGTAAAAATGCTGCCACAGTCTGAAGAGATCACCTGCGGAATACCGTGCAGCGAGACAATTCGAGAGGTATACAGCTCCGCCAATTGAGCTGCAGTGATAGACTCTTTGATAGGCAGAAAGTGAGCCACTTTAGTGAGTTTGTCGATAACAACGAATATAGCATCATTGCCACGCTTGGACTTTGGAAACCCAGTCACGAAGTCCATATCAATGTGGTCAAACTTCCATTCTGGAATGGCAAGAGGTTGGAGGAGACCTGCTGGCCTTTGGTGTTCTGCCTTCACTCTTCTGCAGACATCACACTCATTCACGAACTAAGCAATCTCGCGCTTCATTCGAGTCCAACCATAAGCCTGCTTGAGGTCCTGATACATCTTCGTGCTCCCAGGGTGGATGGAGAGGAGAGAATTGTGAGCCTCGTTCATAATCACTTTACGAAGGTCACCTTTGGGCATGACAATACGATCCTCAAAGAAGAGAGTATCCTTGTCATCAAGGTGGTAGCACTTGTACTTGGGTTGACTCTTGGCAATCCCAATCTCACCTTCTTCACCATAGCATCAAGAAGTTGAGCTTGGCGAATCTGATCTCCCAAGGTAGGAGAGACTTGAAGGTTGGCGAGGAAACCTTGAGGAACAACTTGCAGATTGAGTTTGCGGAAAGCTTCACAAAGCTCGGGTTGATAAGGCTTGAGAATCAGACTGTTGCAGTAAGCCTTCCTGCTCAATGCGTCAGCAATCACAGTGGCCTTGCCTGGAGTATACTCGATACTTGGATTATACTCTTGAATCATTTCGACCCATCGAGTCTGCCTGAGGTTGAGATTAGGCTGAGTGAAGATGTACTTGAGACTCTTGTGGTCAGTGAAGATGTCCACTTTTCTTCCCAATAAGAGATGTCTCCAAGTCAAAAGAGCATGCACAACTGCCGCCAACTCGAGGTCATGAGTGGGGTAGTTCTTCTCATTGGGCTTCAACTGCCGAGAGGTATAAGACACAACTTTCTTCTCTTGCATCAAAACCGCACCAAGACCTTGAAGAGAGGCATCGTAGAAGACCTCGAACGGTTTGGATTCATCGGGAGGAGTCAAAACTGGAGCGGTGACCAATTTCTCTTTCAAAGTGTTGAAAGCAATGTCACACTCCAGAGACCAAACGTACTTGACGTGCTTCTGGAGAAGATTTGAGAGAGGCTTCACGATCTTAGAAAAGTTCTCCACGAACCTTCGACAATAGCTTGCGAGACCGAGGAAGCTACGGAGTTGCTTCACATTCTGAGGTGGTTCCCAATTCATAATTGCAGACACCTTCTCAGGATTCACCGCAATGCCCTTGGCAGAGATGATATGCCCAAGATAAAGAACCTCATCGACCCAAAATTCGCACGTTGAGAACTTGGCGTAGAACTGATGTTCCCTGAGCTTATCGAGCACCAAACGCAAGTGCTTGGCATGATCTTCCTTGTTCTTCGAAAAGACCAGAATGTCGTCGAGATAGACCAAAACAAAGTCATTGGTGTAGGCGTTGAAGATGAAGTTCATCATGCGAGAGAAAGTCGGAGGAGCGTTGACGAGGCCAAAAGACATGACAGTGTATTCGTATGAACCATAGCTTGTCCTGAAAGCCGTCTTGGGAATATCTTGCTCATGGATTCGAATCTGGTGATAACCATACGGAGATCAAGCTTGGAGAATACTTGGGCACCTTTGAGTTGTTCGAACAGCTCATTGATGTTGGGAAGTGGGTACTTGTTCTCGATAGTCTTCTTGTTCAATGGACGGTAATCAACACAAAGTCGGTCCGTTCCATCCTTCTTCTTCACAAAAAGAACTCCACAACCCCACGGAGAAGAACTAGGTCGGATGAGACCCATTCTCTCTTGAATATCGAGTTGCTTCTTCAGCTCCTTCAACTCTTCAGGTCCGAGCTTGTAAGGACGTTTGCACACTGGTTCCGTGCCAGGCTCAAGATCGATGATGAATTCAACTGGGCGGTGCGAAGGCATTCCTGGAAGCTCTTCTGGAAAGACATCTTGATATTCGCAAACGACTGGAATTTGAGAGATGGCATCGAGTTCACCCTTCTCATTGAGAGAAAACAGACGGATGGTATCATCACGAGCGGCAAAGACAATTACATCCTCAGACGAATGAGTCAATTGAATCTGCCTGGTAGCACAATCAAGCTGCGCCTTGTGCTTAGAAAGCCAATCCATTACGAGAATAAGATCAATATCCGAGTCACCAAGAACATTTGGGGAGGACAAGAACTTATAGTCACCCAAAGTGATTGTAACATCCGGAATGCATACTCGAGATATCATTTGACGGGCCGGAGAGACAATAGCCAACGGTTTTGGCAACAGTTGAGTAACAAAATCATGCTTAGATGCAAAAGGTCTCGAGATGAAACAATGCGATGCACCAGTGTCAAAAAGAACTTTTGCAGAAACATCGTTAATAGGAAGGTTACCCATGATGACATCTGACGAGTCCTCTGCCTGAGCTTCATTCACCATGTTGACCTTGGCATACTTGGGTTTATGCTTGACCACAGTTGTACTTGCCGATCTCACAGGAGGAGGAGGAGGGAGACACCTCTGATTGAAGCACTTGTTGGCATAGTGACCCTTCTGTTGGCACTTGTTGCATGTGACCTCTGAAAGCAGACGGTGGTACGAAGCACTCGATCTTCGAGCTTGAGACGAAGTCTTGTTCTGAAAGCCAGGGTTGGGTGGGTGGGAAGATCCACTTCCACCTTTGCTCTTCTGATACGGCTGATGGAACAGAGGAGGAGGAAGCCAATACTTCTGCTGCTTGGCCACTTGAGTAGAGGAAGAAGGAGTAGCATCTCGGACTCGCTTCTTGTAAGCATCACACTTCAGTTGAGCAGCCTCTTGCTTCAATGCCATGTTGTAGAACTCATCGTACCTCAAGGGCTCAAAGAGAACAAGAGCTAGCTGGATTTCCTCTCTGAGACCACCCCTAAACTGGTATATCATGCTCTTCTCGTCAGGGACGTCCTGCTTAGCAAAGCGGACGAGCTTCTAAAACAACTTGTTGTAGTCATAGACAAACAAAGATCCTTGCTTCAGGTTGCGGAATTCCTCACGCTTGCTTTCAACCACGCTCTGGGGAATATGATGAGCTTTGAAGTCTTGACGGAATTCATCCCAGGTAATCACACGTCCTCCTCTGGAATCCTTGTACTGCTGGAACCATTCTACAGCTTGGTCTTTGAGTTGGAAGGAAGCGAACTTGACAAAATCCTCAGGCCTGACGTTACTGCACTCGAAATGCTTGCATAAGTCCACGAGCCAATCGTCAGCATCAGTTGCCTCAACACAATTGCTAAAAGTCTTTGGCTGGTTAGCAAGGAACTGGTTGAGTGTAGCAAAGTGATTCTGATTGTTGCCTTGGTTGCCTTGATTGCGCTCTTGAAGAATTTGCATGATCAACTGCGTGTTTGCATTGGTTGCGGCCATCACAACTTGCCATGCCTCCGGAGGAGGGGGAGGTGGTGGCGGATCAGGATTCAGAGTCGTGCGCGTTGGAGGAGGCATCCTGAAGAGGTTGACATCCATTAGCACAATGGTAGACAAATATTGAAGCTGAATCCAACGGAATGAAATTGCAATAAATCGTCTTCACATCCGAACAAAATGAACGAATGCATTCCACTTGAAATGGTCACATATCCATAAATTGAGAAGCCACTTAGAATTTAGGTAGAGGAATAAATCAACAAGGTACGGATCAAGAACGAATACTCGGTAAGAAATCCCAATCTTGAACCAAATATCCATGGAAGAAGAACTAGAGCTACAAGAATTCCCACCTATGAAACTCCCGAACCTTTCCGGTTATGCAATCAGGTGTTGGGGATACAGGGGAAGCATAATATCTCACCCAAATCTAGCAAATCCTACATCCAGCTGTATCCATCCTTCAACACATAACCAAGAAAAACTTCGGAAACTGTCTACCTCAACCTTCGAAAAGCATCCGTTATACGAGTTATGGCAATACTCCCGAACTCCCGCCCCAGTACTGGGTGGCGTCGAGGTTATCTCACCAACAACAGCATAAAAGAGATTTTCGATGTCGGCGTACTAAACTCAGGTATTTCAGAACTGCAAGGATAAAACTGTGATGACAACACCTCGGAGCTCAACTCCCCGGGACACTGCCACAACCCCTAATTGACAGGAGGCACCAAGAACAATGTTCTCGTCACAGATCGATCGGAACGATTCCAAGATACCTGCGTGATCCTAAATTTTTTTTTGTGAAATCTGAGAAGAGAAGAGTCAAAACTCTACGTCAGGATGCCTTACCAGAGCGATGAAGGGACTGGGAAGTAAATAGAATTCCTAAACTCTCCGATATATAATTCCTAAATGACTCAAAACATTTTTTCTAGACTCAACTCGGCCACTAATAACGATCAAGAAATGGGGCTCCTAAGGTCGGGGAAGGCTCTGATACCAACTTGTAACGCCCTCGATGCGGCTATATCTCCTACGTGTCGAAGCACGACTTAGAGGCATAACCGCATTGAAAGCAATGTCGCAAGTAAGGTAATCATCACAACATCCCATGTAATACATAATGAGGGGAAAGGTAACATAGTTGGCTTACACTCGCCACGTCAAACAAAATACATAAATAGCATTACATCATCCAATCACTCATGGCCCGACTATGGCGCCAAAATAAAAGATTAACCCAACATGCGACACGGTCCCGATCGTCCCAACTGGGCACCACTACTAATCATCAGGGAAAGACACATAGTAACGGCGTGAGTCCTCGTCGAACTCCCACTTGAGCTCAAGCACGTCATCTGGAACGGAATCATCAGGCCCTGCATCTGGTTTGGAAGTAATCTATGAGCCACAGGGACTCAGCAATCTCGCACCCTCGCGATCAAGACTATTTAAGCTTATAGGTAAGGCAAGGTAAATATGTGGAGCTGCAGCAAGCGACTAGCATATATGGTGGCTAACCTGCTCGCAAAAGAGAGCGAGAAGAGAAAGGCAAAGCGCAAACGAATAACTAGAGAACAACCTGCGGTAAGCATTACTCCAACACCGTGTTCACTTCCCGGACTCCGTCGAGAAGAGACCATCATGGTAACTCACACGGTTGATTCATTTTAATTATGTTAAGGTTCAAGTTATCTACAACCGGACATTAACAAATTCCCATCTGCCCATAATCGCGGGCACGGCTTTCGAAAGTTCAATCCCTGCAGGGGGTCCCAACTTAGCCCATGACAAGCTCTCACGGTCAACGAAGGATATACCTTCTCCCGAGACATTCCGATCAGACTCGGTATCCCGGTTCTACAAGACACTTCGACAAGTTAAAACCAATACAGCAACACCGCCCGAATGTGCCGACAAATCCCGATAGGAGCTGCACATATCTCGTTCTCAGGGCACACTCGGATAAGCAGTCCGTACAACTAAAACCAGCCCTCGAGTTTCCCCGAGGAGGCGCTGCAAGGGGCTCTAGGTTGGACCAACACTCAGAGGAGCACTGGCCCAGGGGGGTTTAAATAAGATGACCCTTGGGCTCCGGAAACCCAAGGGAAAAAGAGGCTAGGTGGCAAATGGTAAAACCAAGGTTGGGCATTGCTGGAAAAGCTTTATTCAAGGCGAACTATCAAGGGGTTCCCATTATCACCCAACCGTGTAAGGAACGCAAAAATCCGGGAACATAACACCGATATGACGGAAACTAGGGTGGCAAGAGTGGAACAAAACACTAGGCGAGAGGCCGAGCCTTCCACCCTTTACCAAGTATATAGATGCATTAAGATAACAAGATAATATAATGATATCCCAACAAGTAAATAATGTTCCATCAAGGAACGATCTCCAATCTTCACCTGCAACTAGCAACGCTATAAGAGGGGCTGAGCAAAGCGGTAACATAGCCAATCAACGGTTTGCTAGAACATGGTGGGTTAGAGGTTGGACATGGCAATTTGGGAGGCATGATAAGCAAGTGGTAGGCATCGTAGCATAGGCATAGCAAAAGAGCGAGCATCTAGCAAAGCAAAGATAGAAGTGATTTCGAGGGTATGATCATCTTGCCTGCAAAGTTGTCAGAGTTGACTGGATCCTCGAAAGCAAACTGAATGGGCTCCTCGTTAGCGAACTCGTCTCCCGGCTCTACCCAAAAAAGACAAACAAGCAAAAGGAATGCAATCAACCACGTGCAAGGCTCAAACAACATGATGTAAACATGATATGCTATGCGGGATGCGATATGTGATGCATATCCAAGATTTGACAAGAGATGAATGAACCTGGCCTCAACCTGGGAATCCAAGTGTGCCACTGGAAAGGTGAGATGATTTCGCTTGAAAACGATATAAAGAACACCGGAATCGGAGACGCGGTTTGGAAATGGCGAGCAAAAACAAATATGGCACCAGTCTGCGATATACAGCAAGTAGCCATCTAAATGCAACAAGATGAACATGCTACAGCACCCAAACATGGCAACAAAGTACATGGAAGGGATCCATTCATGATGCTTAACAAAAGATGAACACTGAGCTACGGCCAATTCATCCATTAACAGGTTCAAACAAGCATGGCAAAAGTGCAATTGGTAAACAGATCTCAGACTTGGTGAAATCAACACTTGTCTGGAATTTCAGATCAGGTAGCACACCTTGGAGCACGAAAACTATATGCTACTGGAACTGAACATGGAAAAGTAAAGCATGGCATGGAGCTACTCAAAGAGCTTAATAAAAGTCCCTTAGTGACCTTGATCAAAAAGGGATCAGAAAATACAATTGCAAGCATGTGAAGATGGCAAAAACATATTCAGATCACAGACTTAGTGAAAAACT
Source organism: Triticum urartu (assembly GCF_003073215.2). NCBI lineage: Eukaryota > Viridiplantae > Streptophyta > Magnoliopsida > Poales > Poaceae > Triticum > Triticum urartu. Next base: position 145,823,814 of record NC_053024.1, on the reverse strand, counting down.
GGAGCATGCAAATCAGATATCAAGTAGGCATGTTTACGAGCTCGATGCACTTACTATAGAGCATGTCATGACAATCTAAGCATACACCCATCAAGAATACACATAATACAAGTTAGACATGGCAAGAACAATAACATAGCATGCACGGATCAACTACAACATCATCGGCAAAATCGCTAACAAGTAGACAATCTGCCCAGATTCACGAAATGACAAAAGTAGAGCTCGATTGACTCAAGATAGGGTGCTCCATAATTGTAAACAAAGCAATGGATGGATAGAGCACTACAAGATTAACAAAACATTCTTACTGATCATCCTCAAAAGAGGCACGGATCACTAGGAAACAACATGAACATATGACATATTGATAAGAACAGCTCAAGGACTTAGTGGAATTGCTAAGTCCCTGAAATCAGCATTAACGAATGCACCACTTTGCAAGCTTGTGCTAGTCACCACACACATCACAAAAATACATGGATGGCACCTCTGGAAAGATGACAAAGCATATAACAAAATATATGTAGAGCTCAGGGGCATATCATGCACATAATAATCATGGCAAAAATGACAAATAGCTAATTGGAGCAGCAGATCTGGCAACTATCTCAAATAACACTCTTCCAACAGCATTTCGGGCATCAAGATGAACTCAAATGAAAATTATGCAGTGAGATGAAATGATGTGCTCTCTCAGACAAACATTTTGATATGATATATGCCCAAAACGGATCTACGGATGCAAAGTTATGACACGATGAACATGGAAAAATAGTCTAGGGTTTGAGGCAAAAGTCAACCCTAGCAGATCTCAGATCCAGCTCGGCACGGACTCCGAGGATCAACGGCGCCGGAGTTCACTGTAGCTCGCCGGAGGGGAGGAGGCTCGCGGTGGCCGGACTTGGTGGCGCACGCCGGCGCGTAAGGCAGGCGGCGGGGGCGGCGGACGTCGGCGGCGAGGCTGCCGCGGTGGGGCGGCGAGGAGCGGCCGGCGCGGGATGGAGCTTGGCTCTGGCCGGCGAGGCGCGCTGCGGCCGCCGGCGATGGTGCGGTGGAGCTGGGCGGCTCGGGCGCCCGGAGATGGAGGCGAGGGCGGCGCGGGCGGCGAGGCGCCTCGGCCCGGAACGGCGGCGGGGAGGGCCGGAGATGGGCTCTCGGGCCCGCGGCGGTGAAGTGGGCGCGCCCGCCATGTGGCGCGCTGCGGTTGGGGCGGCGGCGATGTCCGGCGCGTCCGGACGTGTCCGGCGCGCTGAGGACGAAAGGTCTAGGGTTTGGGGTAGGATTTGATCCGGATTTTCGGGGAGAGACCTATTTATAGGCATAGGGGGAGCTAGGAGAGTCCAAATGAGGTGCGGTTTTCGGCCACGCGATCGTGATCGAACGCTCTAGATGATGGAGAGGATTTTGGTGGGTTTTGGGCCAAATTGGAAGGGTGTTGGGCTGCAACACACACGAGGCCTTTTCGTTCCCTCGATTAACCGTTGGAGCATCAAACGAAGTCCAAATGGTACGAAACTTGACAGGCGGTCTACGGTAGTAAATCAAGGCCACTTGGCAAGTCTCGGTCCAATCCCGAAATGTTTAACCCCCACACACGAAAGAAAGGTAGAAATGACCACCGGAGGAGAACGGAGCGCCGGAATGCAAAACGGACAATGGGGAAATGCTCGGATGCATGAGATGAACACGTATGCAAATGCAATGCACATGATGACATGATATGAGATTCATGACAACAACAACAACAACAACAACACAAGGAGACAAAAACCCAAACCCGAGGAAATAAAATAACTTAACACTGGAAACGGCAAGAGTTGGATTACATAATAGGTAAAACATATCCGGGGTGTTACAGTGGGTGAGTGGAGGGATGGCCTGGCCAGCGGTGGGAGTAGTAGGGGCCGGTGAGGCCTCCGTGGCAGCACAGCCGGCCACGGGAGGCAGGAGCAGGCGGCACGACCGGCACTGCTTTGGGCGGCTGGAGCATGAAGACCAGAGGTTGAAGAAGCACGACGACCATTGGATGGACATCGTACGGTCACTTCAGCTAGAATCGTTTATATTGACTAAGTTGACAAAGCCCTTGGTACGTCAACTTAGTAGGCCCACAGGTCAGCTTCCGAAATGGTGCGCCCCAGATGTCAAGGGGAGGAATCATGTTTTGGGCGGGTGAAGCTAGAATATCCGAGATTGAAGAAGAAGCACGGCATCCGTTGAATGGACATCCAACAGCCACTGCTGCTAGAACCGTGTGTTGACTATAAGTTGACAAAGCCTTGCATACGCGTCAACTCTGTTTTTTTAGGGGACGCGTCAACTTAGTAAGGCCAGAAGTGTGTGGCAGAGAACTTATAGCCCATTCGAGATTTGTAAGAATGTGTATCCCATTTTTGAATTCTAATGGAATTTACTACAGCCCATTTACAGTTTGTTAAAAGTACAGCCCATTTCAACCAACCGTTCAAAACAGAATTCAATAAAATTTCCCACATTTTGATGGGATCCGAAATATTTTTATCCTGAAATTTCTAGTCAGATTAAATACAATTTCAATATAAATTTATATTACGTAAAAATTCAACGAAACATTGCGCTCGCAACAATTAATGAAATTAAAATTTTCAATATCCAAAAATAATATTTTATAAAGTAATCACGTGTTTGGTGCATTTTTTATAGTTACTGCCCAGTTTTTATAATTACATCCCATTTATTATTTCTTAAAGCCCATTTTCTTGTTAAGCCTAATGCATCCCTCCTAGGAAAGATTTGCAGCCCAGCGGGGCGGAGAATAACAACTTGACCTTGCCTGGGTATTCCTAAAAAAAGTATAGCTGGGCTAGCTATTTTCAGCTTGAAAAAAAATTAATATCTGGGCTGGATATCTGGCCTGGGCTAGACGGGCCACAGCCCGCCCAGTTAATACCTGCAGCGATGTTTTCGTTGTAGTTCAGAGGAGAAAAGTTAATATCTGGGATAAACATCAAAAAACTCTGCAGTGCTCACACCTTAAAAACACAAAATACTGCTCGAGCTGCTTGGTCCCAGCTATCGGCCGCTTCTTGTGCAATTCTCTCATTTATTGACTACTACATAGGTTGACAATGGTGTGGGACCGTGATGTCAAGAAACCAGGAGGAAGCAAAATAAATTATATATATATAATAAGGGGGCACTTGCGTACGTGAGGCTATGGACCTGGTGGGTCCCCATTGTCATTCTCTCCAAGTAAAGTCATCTCCTTGCCCGCGCGCGCTTTCCGCCCGAAATAGTCAGCGCCGCCCGCCCCGCTTCCCGGTGCAGGCGATTGCTCCGCCTTCAAACGACACAAGTGTCGTACATCCGTCCATCTGCCGCCCACATAAATGATACGTGGTTTCCAAGGCGGCTACTCCGGCGCCACACGTCCGTCCCTCCGCTTGCCCACCATTGCTATATAAACTACAGCGCCGGCCATAGCCGCAGTCATCCGCATTTGTTCCCTTTCTCCTGTCCACACCACTACTGCCCACCATGGCTTCCTCGCACTCTAGCGCTCTTCGGGATGGGCAGACGATGGACCACAAGGAGATGGCAGCCATTGCTACCGACCGGCTGGTCGGCAGGCAGCCGGAGGACGACGACGTCCCAATGGAGAACATGGTAGTCGATGATCCGGCGACATCCTCGCGGTGCATTGCACCATCACCATCGGTGAGGCCCGTGCCCAATATATGGACAGGGTGAGGCAGATGCGTGAGGAACAGTTCCGGGAGGCGCAGGCCGACGCCGCTTACAACCACCATCCTGCAGGCGGTGGAGCAGATCGCCCCGGAGCGGGCGGAGCAGGAGGCGCTGCTCGACTCGTACCGCTCCGCCCGCAAGGGCCGCCTCGAGCGCTGGCGGTACCGCATGTAGGTGGCAGAGGCTGCGGCCGCCTACAAAGAGGCTAGCAAAGAGAGCGATGAAGCGGGCGAGGCGCTGTTTGGCGAGACCGAGGACGAGGCAGAGGACAATGCCGGCTCCAACGAGTCCCCGCTCCGCTGGCGTCGACGAGGCCCTACTCTGTCGAGGCCCCGCGGCACCAACAACAAGGCAGAGGACACCGCCAGCTCCGCCGAGGCCCCGCCCCGCCAACAACGAGGCAGAGGACATTGCCGGCTCCACCGAGGCCCCGCTCCGCTGCCAACGAGGCCGCGCCACACAGAAAACGAGGAAGAGTAGAACACCGTAGGTCGCCGCCGGTCGGGTCCAAGTAAGGCCACCGCTGCTACCCTCCGGTTGAAGCCAAGCTAGGCGCGTTGACGATTGACGGCCGGTTAGCTTCTTGGCGGCAACGTGGAGTCAGAGAGATGCGCTGGAGAAGAACGCAACTTCTACTTAACTGCTGGTGCAGTTGGCTGACTGACACGTGGGCCCAATAGGCCACATGTCAGTTACGCAACTGCACCTGCAGTTAAGTCACCGAAGCTTCTGTTCGGCTCAGCGGGACACATGTGGGTAGCTTCGGTTAATTAATTATACCTCCAGCGCACCCCTTTTTAGTTGAAGAATGTATGAAATGTAATGAAATCCGGCATGTTTATATGAATTACGACCGTGTATGAATGAATTTATTTCAATTAGTTCGAATTCATGTATCACTGGCATTGGATGAACATGCAAAACAATATGTACTAGCACTGTTCCGAGGGTGATCACCTCGTTTGCAGCAGTTTCACATGTACTCCCTCCGGTCCTTTCTAGTCTGCATACAAGTTTTGTCTGCAGTCGAAGTATCTCTACTTTGACCAATCTTATACAAAAAAGTATGCACTTTCACAATGTGCGAAGTAAAAAGGAACAGAAGGAGTACAAAGAGTTTGAGCAGCTTTTTAGCGTTTCTGTACATTGCAATCAAACACACTGGCCTGGCAATTCATAGAGAACATTCAAAACAATCGATGATTATGCATCTCAACGACTCACATGTCAGAGGCAATATTTACTTCACAACTAAAGAATAAAGAAAAAATTGATCGACGCTGCTGACAGCAAAGGGCGTCCCATTCGAAAATATCAAACGCATGTCTTGCTATAATCAATGAGCAAAATTTGACAAGGTTGTCCCATTGACATGGCACCTCGTGCTAAATAAACCAGCTGTTCTTTTTTAGTGTAGTTCCACCAAAATCAACCAAATTCGCACGTAGCTTGTATGATTTCGCCCTCATATGTTGCAACAGCTTGAACTTATCGGCACCTCCTTTCTTGTGGTGGAAATGAATGATTCGATGTATTCATGAACATTTTGTGCAGTTCCCATTGAAATCAAGTTGAGCACCCCTGTTTGCACAAATACAAAAAAGTGATTAGTATAAAGCAAACTGTACTATGAATTGACAGTTTCAACAGGCACATACATGGTCCATGTAGAGCACACTTTTAGAAAAATGTAACTCACCAGAAAGAATCCTAGAACAACGTGTTACTTGCGCATCACAGCAAAAAATGGAGATTTTGTCAGTCCTTCTGAGCTGAAGTTAGCTTGGTCTTGTGGGGAGTAATGTAACCATCCTTCAACTGCTCCTTCTGATGAGAAGATAGACAGGGCTTCTTCATCCTGGCATAATCGGAACTAGTCACTTCACGTACTCCATATTCTTCTTCAGAGGAAGATGACCCTGTTGTGCAAAGACAAGAGGACTACTAAATGCTATCATCCCTGTTTGCTCGAAAAAAAGGAAAGGAAATATTGAAAACATCACAGATGAAGCACTTCTCAAGGACAATACCACTTTTTCATGACAGTATCTAAACAGTAGCACAACACCAATAGAGATGACAAAGCTCAATCATATGGATGAAATCAGTGGGCGAGTACCAACCTTTGTCATGAGGCTTATTGTGTAGAGCATACAGATGAAGCACTTCTCCAGAACCATCTGTTGCTATCTACGATGGTGGCCATGCTTACTATATACTCCTCGATTAGTTTAATGTTTCCAACATCTTCTTGTGCAGTTCCACTAAAATATATGGTATCTTCAAAGAAGATCCCTGTTTGCACAAGTAGATATAATTACATATTACATTAAGAGTGGCATCGAATCAGTGGCAAAACAATTGCTCGTTCCAGCCATAGCAACAAATTAAGATGCAAAACTATATCATTACTTGTGCCATCACAATTCTAGTGCTTCATTACAGCACCGGGAGTTGATTTTTGTTTTTCTTCCGCTTGTTCTTCCCCTTCATCACTTGGTTCAATAACAGACAAGCTTCTACGTCAATGTAAGATTTGGCATGTCAATTAGGGAGCACAAGTATAGTAATAAACTTAATTTTCTGATGAAAGTGGCAAAATACAGGCCAACAGTTGTGAAATATCCTTATTTACATTAATGGGATATTAAGGTGCACATACAGATTGGAAGTCTTGTCTCCATTTGTGCAGTTCACTAAAATCAAGAAACATTATCGTACAAGTAGCACAACATATGAAAGCACACTGCAGAATCATGTGAAAGAAGGCTAGTACTGACCTCTCATGATGCGGAATTCAAATAACTCACAAGAAGAAGATATGAACCAAATTTGCCTTAACGGATAGGAAGTAAGATCTCCTCTTGTGCAGTTCCACTAAGATCAAGCAATCAAGCAACGTTGTCGGTGTGACATTTTGGTTGAACTGCACAAAACACTCTTAAAACAAAAGTGTTTTGTGCAGTGCAACAAAAGGTCACAATGGCAACGATGTGAAGTAGATAACCCTGTTTACACAGAGGTGCAAAGGAAACAATTAGTGGTCAATAACGGTGGATGACACAGAAGCCAACAAAAAGAAGCATCTACCTTATCTAAAGGGAAAAGAAAGCAAGACAGTAGCATTTCCCAAACGGTGGCATTGATTAATATTAACATAGAGATTATATTAATAATAAAATTCGTTAAACATGTAATTTGCTTTTAACTGTGGCATTGCATCAATTTTCCAGCAGCATTATTAGAGGGTGTTTGTTTACAGGGACATTTTGGTGTAGGGACTAAAAAAACTCCGTGTCAATCCCATCTAAACCAAACAGGAGGGACTTTTAGGGACTAAAAGTGGGATTTGGGACTAAAGAAAGAAGACCTCGAGGGAGTCTTTTGGGACTTTTTCCAACAGTTGCCCCTGCCACGTATCGCACCTTGTCTCTATTAGTTCATTACTAGGGGTAACATGGTCTTTTAGCATGTCATTTAATAACCTCTAGTCCATGTTTAGTCCCTGGAACCAAGCAGGTAGGGACTAGGGAGTTTTTAACCAAACTGGGCCTTAGATTAACAACAGCTAATGAGTTACACGGGACAGTGGATGCACCAGCACCATGTGCATCTACCGATGTACTATGGTCATGCACAGTTTTTTGCAACAAAGAACAAACAACCAAGGAGCATAGTTGTGTTGGTCCTAGTTTTGTTATCTTTAGACACCTTTCCCTATGTGAGCGCAGCAAATCTAGTCCTGCTCAAACTCTACAGCCTTGTCCCTTCCTTTACTTTTGAACTAGTGCTTTCGCCCCTTCCTTTCCTCTTTGAACCACGTCCTACATTTATGCGATACAACTTTCCCCACTACTTTCCCCCATTCCTTTCCTCATTGAACCACGTCCTAGATTCATGCTATACAACTTTCCCCCTTCATTTCCTCTTTGAACCACGTCCTAGATTCATGCTATATACAACTTTTCCCACTACTTTCCCCCACTCCTTTCCTCTTTTGTGGCACCCCGGCTCAGAGAAATCGGAACGCCCCGTATTCCAGCCCAGAGATCGAGGAGAAGTCTCTGGAATATGGCACTGCTTTACATAGAACAAATCAGCTCTTATTACAAGAATAATAATTACACAGGTCTGATCTTACAATGATCACATCAGCATGGCGACACTACGCCTGTGATACTACACTTGCTCTATGCTAGCAGCGGAACAACTCGTAGCAGCAGAAAACCTTCTAGCAGCGGAACAACGACGAAGGTGGTGAACTCCATTCCGCAAGGACTCTGGCTGGTCCACGATCTAGCTCGCACGAATGGAAACCGCGACAAGCAATGAAGCAATCACGGCATCACCTGCAATCTGGCATGACATGCCAGGTCAGTACATTGAATGTACTTGCAAGCTCACAACAACCATAAACATCAAGGCAAGACAATACCATAGCATTAACAGGTTAATTAATTAACAACTACCATGATGAAGCAACTACTAAGCATGAGACGAACTAATACAATGCTGATAAATCACCATCTCAGATCTCCATAACCATATCTCTCTTGGCTAACCGGCCAAGCAATATACCATCTCGATCAACTCATGATCGAAACCATACGGTGATCTTTCCGGTGATCACTACCATGACCATCACTTGGTCTCAAACTGTGATCTTTCCGGCGATCACAACCACGACCAAAACTTGGTCTCCAGCATCATCATCAACATCCTGCCAATCTGTACTGCTCAACATATCAACATATAAATCACCTATAAGTCATTTCATCATGTGAGTGTTGATCAAACGGTGGGACCTAATACGGACGCGACTATCGATAGATTAAATACACTCTGTAGAGGTAGCACACTGTACCCACACCATGGAACCCATGGCCTCACACTCCCATTCGGGTGGACCAACGACATTCCGACAAAACCCTTCCATTGCCACAGCACTCTCTCGGCCACTCCGACCCAAATCCCCAACGGGCTGGTCCTGGGTGGCCCCGTGTCTACCAAAGACATCTCAACCACCGTCGTGGTAAAAACACTCCCACTCGGGGACTCGGTACCATAATCTCATCAACGAGCACACAAGGTTATGTCTGCTTACCGGGCCAGGGTACGCACGCCCATAACCTTCCCTAGTTGGAGGCACCGGCGAGAGGCACGACAATGTAAGGCATTAGGGCCTTCCCATAAAAGGCAAATGTGGTTGCACTGGAAAATGCCAGGTTCGGTGGCACCTGACCAACTTAATGACGGAATTTATCCCCAAAAATATAACTGTGGTAACCGATACTCCAATATCAACTATCAAACTATAATCCAAGTCATAACAATATCCAACAAATAATCCAAACATAATCTCATCATCTCAAAATACTCCAAGGGTAGCACAACACTACTGTCATGATGAATCCGAAAACAATAATTCTACTACTCCAATAACAAGAACAAAGCTATTCGGCTAAGATCCACATGTAAACATCATTTCCGAAAATAATACTCCAAGCAACAGAACATCAACTAGCATCATGAAAATAATCATACTAACCACTAATAATCGAAAGGCGGCATGATATCCAAGGTAATACTCCAAAAATATCATATCCAACACCACCATGAAAATAATCATAACATAAGCCACTAATAATCCAATGGCAACATGTCAACCACATAAGCTGCAAAATATAAGTCCTAGAACTCCAAGCAATATCATGGCAATACCAAGATCAAACAATACTCCGAGAAATGCCATGAACAAAGTCATGCAGCTAAAGCAGTATTTTAAACAAGTTCAAATAGATTAAACCATGTCAATGCATTACAGTGATGCAAATGGAGGGTGTGGCTTGCCTGGGGTGGAAGAAATCACCTGGAGAAAGTGCGAGAAACTCGCGGAAAGGATCGCCGAAAAACATACTCTCTCGGAGGGGGCTGAATAAGGGCAGGGGAAAAATGGTCATTTTCAGAATGTTAAAACATGGTGAAAATGATACCAACAAAATGGGCTCGATGAAACAAAGAAGTGGGCTTTGGATTCACCTCATTTGGATTTGTCGTTAAAAAGATATAAGGGTTTTTCTGCCAGGGACCTATTTGTAATGAAATCATCACAAACAGTCCCTCGGCTGGAAAAACAAAATGCGCCTTTCTCAGAAATACGCTTTCCATATAGGAAAGCGCATTCTGGACCGAAGAAGGAGTGGAATATGCTTTTTGAAGTCGAAAACGTACTTCTGGGAAGTATGCTTCCACTTATCCAGTGTGGTAGTGGGGACCCGGGGCGCTGTGCGGCTGACGAGCGGGTCCCACGGGGCTGGGGCCTGTCACTTATCCACCTTGGCACACACAGTCAACGCCTGGAGGCTGACTGGTGGGGCCGAGGAAGAGGCGGGGCCCACCTGGCCCGAGTCAACTCCTCCTTCCTCGCGCCTGCTCGATGCAGGGGAGGAATGGCGCGCTCCGGCGAGGCTCCTGAGCGGCTCCGACCATCTCCCGAGCCATGCAGCACACCGGCGTGCTGAGGGAGACCAACCGCACCCTCCTGGACCGTTTACTTTCGCCTAAGATCACCGGAGCAGCCAGGTCCATGGCCGTGGCGGAGGAGAGCTATGGCCGGAGATGGGGATCACGGCGAATGGAGCTCCGGCGACTCGCTAAAGGGATGGGGAGGAACACCGGAGTGGTGGGGGTCTACTGGTGGTGGAGGAATGAGGAGAGGGGCTCCGGGTTGATCCAATTGGGGAGCATGGCCGCGATGGCCATGGCGGCCAACCGACGCGATGAGAGGCTCTGGAGTCGAACGGATGGGTCGGGGCGGTTGCTGGGAGGGTGAGGAAGAGCTTGGAGCGCTCGGAGGGCTCGGGGGAGGCCTTAAATAGGCAGAGGAGAAGGGGGCGAGGGGGCGAGCTAGCGTCGCCGCGGACGCGTGTGCGCGCACCCGAGCTTGCTGGTAGACGACGGGGGAGGAGCAGTGAAGGCTCTCACGGGGCAAAGGAGGCCAAGGGGGCGCAGGGAGGAAGAAGATGGCGAAGAACCGCGCCAAAACGCCACTGTGCGCTCGTGGGTGAGGAAGCTGCCGGAGGGGGAGCGGGGTCCAGGTGATCAGCGACGACGAGAGGAAGACAACGGACATGCTCACGCGCGCTAAGACGACGACGGGGAGAGGGGCTCGAGCAAGAATCCATCCTGGGCGCGGCCAACGGCAGCAGAGCGCGTGCAAAGCCTTGTCATTAACGCGGTCACTGCATGCACTGGCATGTAGCGGGGGAAAGGGGCTGGAACTTGTTGTCTAGTGGGTAGTTCATCCAGGGTAGGTCTCAACTACGGTGGTAGTTCGGTTAAAAGTGATCCGGTTAAACGGTGAGAACCCTTTGAAGTTTACTGCAGTAAACTTGGGTGAGCACTAGTGATCAAGAGGAAGGGTTTTGGATCCAATGGAATTCTCTGCGAGGTTGAGGTAAAGAAGGAGTTTCATCCTGGTAGCTTGGAGAAGAATTGGATCAAGATAAATCATAGTTGCTTTGCAACTGACCAAAATGGTCCAGAAATGAGATTTAGATGCTGCACTCAAATGGTGTGGCCACTTGAGCTCAAGTTTGGCAAGGCTTCATGATTTGATCATACAAAGATCCTGTATAAGTTTCATACCAATTGGATTCACCAAAATGGTACTTGCTTCACAAACATCCTTGCTGACCAGAAACTTGCAAAATTTCTAAAGGAAAAATGGCTTGATGAAACATGCCCAAAATGAGTTGAGGTAGGTTATATGGATAATAGAAGGCCTAGAAAAATTGACAGCCATAATGGAGTAAGATAAAATATACTTCCTTTTCAAACTGAAATTTTGGGCACAATCAAAGAATTGAATGTGAGCTCACATGGAGGCATAACATGAGCTCTACTTTGGTGTAGGTCTACGATATGATGATATGAGGGATCATGAAAAATGGCAACTCATTTTGATATGCCTAGCTTGTACTTCCTTCACAACCAGTTCCCTCAGACAGGAACTTTGGAAAATCATAATTAAATAATTACTAAGAAAATGAGGTTGCATTTTGGCATGTGGCAATGATATGGACAGGAAAAGGGGTCCAAGGAGTTTGAGGTCAATTGGGAAAAGGAAAATAGCACTTGCTTCACATTCTGCCATTTAGGGAAGAATAGGAAATGAATTATTTGAGCAAGATGATAAACATGAAAAATGAAATATTTTGCCATATTTGAGAATATATGACCCAAAAAATTTATGAGAATTATTTGGGAATTTTAGGAGTGATGGAAATAAAGGTTGCTTCACAACCTAGGGCAGACAGGGTTATTCCTTTAATAGAAAAAGGAATATTCCTAAGAAAAAGAAATTAGGGTTTGGTCAAGCAGTGAAGTGACAAGATCTTGGCAGGGTTTTGAGAATGATGAGCCGCTTGGGAAGGAAAAAGAGGATGATTTCCCAGGTGACAAGGCCACAGAACCACTCAAAAAAGAAAAAAAAACAGAGCAAAAACCAATAAATCAAAAAGAAAAAGGAAAGGGCCAAAATCCAGGCTGTTACATCCTTGAACCACGTCCTAGATTCGTGGTATACAGGCAGCTAGAGCAATGCATGTGGAGTAAGTAAATTATACCTTGAGGTTCTTGGGGCGTGGTTCGGTGGGCGACGGGGCGGCGGCGAAGAAGAAGGGGTCGGAGGCCCTCCCGTGCCGCCGCTGGGTGGAAAGTGAACAGCTGCGTCGGTAGTCCCTCGCCGACGGCGACAGCGTTAAGCCTTCTTCCCTTCCCGGCGGACGGATCCTACTGGCTCTTTGAGCAGCAGTGAGGGGAGAGAGAGGCCAACAAAGTCTTGTTTAGATTTGGAGAGGGCGAGAGAGTGTGAAGAGAGCAACCACAAGCGTTGAGGCTCCAGTGGGGGAGACGGCGTACTAAGCAATCTTCTCCTCGTTTTGCGAGTTGACGGGGCACATCAAAAGTACTCCAGTGTATACAGCCTTGCCTCTAAGGTAGGCCCCACACGGTTTGCCTCTTTTTTAACATAACACGTCAAGTCGCAATTTGTTTGTTCACCCGTGGTAGACGATCCTCCCTCCACCAAGTGGACAACCAGTACACGTGCCAAATTACCACGTGGGCTGCCTTTTTCGTACAGAAATGAGCTCCACCGTGTACCCGCGCGGGTGTGGTTGGGAAAGAGACGGGAGTACGTGCGCCGTGCATGCACCTCTTATCTTCGTGCACGTCTCCCACCTAGTGGGTGTGTGCGAGAGATACAAACCGCGTTCTTGAGTGTTTTTTGTTTTGGGGGGGGGGGGGGGTGGGGGTTGATTTCATGAATTATTTGTGGGAATATGTGTCAATGACATCTCAAACAAAATTTTGCATGCAATGTGTGTGAAATGGAGGCCTATCCATATCATACATAGAGGGTCAGGCAATCCACGAGAAGAGATGGAGGGGTCATAGCTATCGATAGAGTCGAAGAGAGGATCAAGTGGGTGGGTGCGAGATCGATGAAGAGAACCATCGAAATTGTGTGTGTGTGTGTGTGTGCAAGTCAAAGATATAGGGCGACTGGCCTACCGGAACGTTAGAGGGCACATGTCAAGTTTTGTGTGGTAGGGAGACATGACTAGAGCGCTCGATGTATCGGTGTGTGTGGGGGGAGGGGGTGGGGGGAGGGGTAGGCAGAGGCCTAACTATAGAGGTAAAATGACTCGTATATGTGTTGAGAAGGAGAGACCCAGCTATGTCTTGAGGGAGATCGGTCGACATCCATACATAACTGAAGGACGGGAAATATGATGGGACAGAGAGAGAGAGAGGAGAGAGAGAGGGAGGGAGAGGGAGGGTGAGGGGTAGAGTGTTGGATGGGTGATGGAATTGCTTCTCGAAGATGGTGGGAGAGGCCTACTAGACAAACTGAGGGTGGAACTGCAATGTTATCAATAAGAGTGGGGATGTGTTTCTGTGTGTGCCTGTGCGTGATAGATCTGTCAGGACGCATCCATGGATGATGAAGGGGAACCATGTGTTTGGTAAGCAAACCTAACTAGATCGGTAGATCAATTGCTGTTTGTCGGAGGAAGGGAGAGACACAACTAATGAGGTAGATCGATTGACGTGTGGGTAAAAACGAGTTATAAGGACCTAGCTGGTGAGAGAGATCAGTCGGTGTACGTCCATTTGTTAGAGGCAAATAAGGCCCAGCGAGATAGATAGACAGAGAGAATGGAGCTAGGAGGTGGTGCGAGAGGCCCAACTACTAGCTAGATAGGGGGAGGAGTGTGCGGTTGTAAGATTGATGAAAAGAGGGGCGAGAGTTTACACGTGTGTCTGACCGTATGAGAGTGACGAGGCAAGGACACATAAAGGAGGAGATTGAAGGTGTGTGTATGTTGTAGGCAGGCATCGCTGGAGAGGTTTATCGATCGGTGTGTGTCGGAAAGGAGTTGTGGAGACTCTAGGAGAACGACCTATAGAAAAAATGAATGTGCCCAGTGGATAGAATGCCGAGGGAGGGGGAGGGTGAGGAGGGCGTGTGCATGCACGAGAGAAAGTTAGTGGTAGCTACAAAGGTTAGAGGATTGTGTGGGTGTAAGAGACTAACAAAGATCATAATTTGATATGAAAGCGGATTCATATATTTGAATAGGAGATCATAGTGTTTTAAACATTGCATGCATGAATATAGCGGTGATACACGTGTTGTGCACATGTTATACCATAATGTGATAATGCATGGCGTTTGCAACTCATAGCTAAATGCCGAACAATCTAAACCATACTATACATCAAACAATCTCACATTTTATTTGAATTTGTGATAATGTGTGGCGTTTGCAGCTTACAACTAAATATCAAACAATCTAAACAATACTATATATCGAACATTCTCACATTTTATTTGAATTTATGGTAATGTGTGGTGTTTGCAACTCACATCTAAATACTTGTAGGCGTAGGGGGCGGGGCACCATACATAATGTGATAAACACATTATACATATGAGACATGGTTTAGATTATGAAGATCTAGCTAGAGCTAGAAATGTAATGTGATTTGAAATCAAAATAAAGTGGATTCAAAAAATCTAGTTCAAGTTCATATAGTACACATAGTTCATATGTAACTCGAGACTAATCATGTGGTGTGCTCTGAAGATAATACACAAACGATGGTTTAACTTGACAATAATGATGATTGTAGATCTTATTAAAACAGAGGAACAAATTCAAATGCTTTGACTTCACAACAATCATTACCGTAGATCTTATTCAAATAGAGAAACGAATTCAAATTTAGTTCATATTGAAGCGGTAGTATATACGTTTGGAATGCACTAAAACATTCATTTGAGTAGTAGGTTGCATGCATTATACACGTAGCGAAATATTTTAATTGAACATACCATGAATTCAAAGTTTTGAATGACATTTGTAGTGCACATTGATTTGGTACAGTACACGTTAGGCTTGTCCGGAAATTTCAACCCACTCCTTGTTAGCCCGAAATATTTAAGATATATCTTTGTCTCGTTGTGCTCCGACAACTCCCTCCATCTCAACCCGTGCCTTGCTATTCCGAAATTACAACGCACGCGAAAACTCCCACCTCCCGTGAAATCCCGACACCTGAAATGCCTGTGGTACCCCTGAACCGAAAGAACCGCCTCAACTCGGTGGGGGTACTTTCGTAACTTACCCCACATTTCAGTCAAGCGCGTCTCTAAGCCATGGTTCCCCACTGCCATCCCATCCACCCACCCATTCGTACACCGAGGCCGCGAAACCCGCGACGAAACCGCACACCCTGCTCCGTCCGCCACCCAGCCGGAGCCTCTTCCCCGACGATGTCGTCCATAGCAACACCTCGACGTCCCTCATCCATCGTACCGGATGAGGATCCGTCGTCGATCTCATTGTCCCGCCGGTTCAGCCACCCCGTCCTCCACCTCCAAGGAGCTTCCCCGACGTTCCCCTCGTCTTTCGCGCCACCTCCATTTCCACACCGCCGTCTTCACCTGCACCACTGGAAGAGCATCATCATCACCGTTGCCTCGGATGAAGCTGCGGCCTAATCGGCGCCACCAAAGAGGTTGTACACTAATCACCGCATTTTCTTCTTGATTTGATCTCACGGTGCTGCCGGCGCTCGGTCCCGAGCCGGCACGGCGCGGCTCCATCCACGGCGGCATCGCCGGCCACTTCCTCCACGGTGTCGCTCCCTCGGCGGCGACGTCCACATCAGTCGGAGCTGCTGCTGCTTTAGCTCTCGCTCGCGCTACTGCTCTGCTCTTGCTCTTGGTCCCCTGCCTGGTCTGCTCTTGCTATTGCTCTTGCTCGCGCAGCTGCTCTCGCTCTTGCTCTTGCTTGCGATCCTGCTCCGATTTAGTTACACTTAAGTTGACTAAATCGACTTTTGGGTCAGTCGATTTTTAGGGGGGGCTCGCCGGGGTGAAGGAAGAACCAGCCGCAGCGGGGAGGGGGCTCGCCGGAGAGGTACCCCACTATCTATCTTAGGGTTCAGGATGGGTGCGGTGGTCGCCGGCGGTGGCGGGGCGTTGGCGGGGCGGTGGCGTGGGGATCGCCAGAGAAAAAGCTCGGCATGAGGGGGCCTAGAGGGATGGCCGGGGCGGCGGCGGACCGGCGGTGGGGAGTGTTTTCGAGGTGGGCGGGGCGGCACACCGCCGGCCGCGGACGGCGGGGGGCTGCTGTTTGGCCGGTGGTGGCTGGCGGCTCAGGGGGGTGGAGGTTGAAGATGAACCGCGGGCCCTTGATTTCGTATCCAACAGCTGCAAAATCGACTGACCAGAGATGAAAAAGTCAGTCGACCGACGTGTAGCCTCACCTTGCTAGTGCGTTCAGTTTCGACAGCAAAATTCAGTTTCGACAGCAAAATTCAGTTCCGACAGTTAAGTTCAGTTTCGACAGTTAAGTTTAGAGATGAGCGGCTGATGTATTTTACATCTAGCACTTTGTGGTTATGTATTTTATGTCATGTATTGGAGATGCTATTAGAATTCCACTCAGGTTAACGTTGTTCGTTGTCCCTCTTGTCCTGCTTCAGCCTTGGCATCGTACAACTCACCGGAGCTACTCCAACGACGAAACCCTCCATCACAGCGGAGCAGTACCTCGGGCTCCATCTCCAGACACCTAAGATATTCTTCCCCTCCTCCGACAGCAAAGTCAGCCAGAGCATCCTCACCGGCCAACCCAATCACGTTGAGATCAACATGGCTTCGCCGAAGAGGTTGTACACTTGTTGCATCTCTTTTTTACTCTACAGGTTATATATATTGTCCACTGAGCACACGGATTTGTTCCTTTAGTGTCTCCTTGAAAGAAAATGTAGGAATTTTAATTTTCACTTGTCCTCCTTTTCAAATTCCTATTCATGAAGCACAAGACTAAGATATAGTAGCATAATAGCATTATAACCGTACATTTTCTTGTGCTTTGACTTAATCTCACCATGCTTCTTTGCATCCTGTGATCTTCCAATTATTGTGAATCAAACACCCAGATTGGCAGAAATCCTGTGTTTTTAAATTTTCTGTTTTGCACGTGCATTCCTATCCTATTCCTGTCTATTTCCTATCCCTGCATTGTTGGAATCCTCCAATTCAAACGAGCCCTTACAAAATTACTTGTCTTACAGATAGTTGTCAAAGAAAACCTTGTGTGGTTTGTCCCGCTCCTGCTGCGACGTCATCCACCCCAGCTCGGCTGCTCCAATGACAAAAGGGTCCAGCACAGCAAGGATCCGGCCTCCAGGCTGTCTTTCACCGCCTCAAATCTTCTTGCCTGCCGCTGGCAGCCATGAAAACTACATTACCATCATCAACCGAGCAGATGACCTCGAGGACTACACGGGTCCGCAAGAGAGGTCGCACTCTTTCGTGTCTGCTTACTTATGCATCGCTTAATATTACATGCTACTTTATCTTCATATTCACCGATTAGACTCTGAGTTAGCTCCAAACTAATGGTCAAACTTGAGTTTTTAAATGGTTGTGGGGTACATATCGGGGCCGCTATCAATAGTATCTATCTACTATCTGGTTAATCTCCGGTGTCTACTATGAGTTTCATGTTGGGTAGGAAACAAACAGTAAAGAAGCCATTATCTGTTATTTTTAACTGAAGCCATTATCTGCCTGCTATTATTGGTTTTGGGTCTATCCACAGGTTGCTACCATCACTCTGGATTTCTGCATGCACTCCTTACATAATCTCACTATGTTTTATTCCTATGCATGACAGTTATTGTAAACAATGGAACTGGACATGTAGAGCAAAAGAGACGAGCCTTGCGTGGCAATAAAATTTCATGCAGACGTCGCTCCATGGTAGGCGCAAAGGCAGCCCCCCTCCACGCATTTCGGATTGTAATCGAGAGGAAGATATCTGTTCTGAGGGGGATTCGGAAGGAGAAGACAACTCCTATTTACCCCCTGAGGTCTTCGCTCTAACTAGGCATGCTGATGTTGGTTATATCATGCATATGGTGTCTTGCATTGCTTACTTTATACATCAAATATGTCATCTGCTTAGTTTAGACATCCTTTGTGTGAATGCCATTTGTTTAGTTTATTCATCATCCTGAGGTTCTGCACGGCGCAGCTGCTTCTTCTTCTTGGGGGTGACCTCAGGAGGGCCCTTGCCCTTGATGTTGGGGTCGTCGATTGCTGCAGCTTGGAAGGCACGCTCAAGGGAGCACACCGCATCTCTTTCTTCACATGGGACCGTGATGATCCCGCTGCTTCCCGGCATCTTGAGAACATTGTAGCCGTGATGGGTCACCGCCATGAACTTGGCCAGGGCTGGATACCCGAGGATGGCATTGTACGGCAGACGGATGTGCGCGACGTCGAAGTCGATGAGCTCGGTGCGGTAGTTCTTGCGTTCCCCGAAGGTGACAGGGAGGCGGACCTGCCCTATCGGTGTGGTGGAACCGTCGGTCAGTCCTGAGAAAGCCTTGGTAAGATGAAGCTGGTCATATGGCACTTGGAGGTTGTCGAACGTGTCGAGGAACAGGACGTTGAGCCCTACGCCGCCGTCGATGAGGCTCTTGGTAACTTGCATGTTGCTGATGACCGGGAAGCAAAGCATCGCGAGGGCGCCAGCGGTAGCTGCGAACTTGAGCTGATCCGCCGAGTTGAACGTGAAGGGGCACTGGGACCATCTGAGCGAGCGTGTGGCTTCGAGCTTGGGGAGGACTGCATTCACTTCACGAGAAAACTGGTTGAAGATACGCTGCGAGGCTGGGGCCTGGGCTCCGCCCAAGATGCAGGCGATAGCACGCGGTTCCTCGAAGCCCCCAGCCCCCTCGTCTTGATGGTGTTCGTCATTCCTTCTTGGCGGTGGCGGCAGCAGAGGGAGTCCGGCGTTGCCTTGAGGACGATCCTCACGAGGCTGATCCCTACAGGCGCCCTCGCGAGGCTGATCCTGCCAGCGGTCCTCACGAGGCCGTTCGCGCCACTCCTGGCACGGGCCGCGGTCGTCCCAGCGTCCGCCACCATGTCCTCCTCCTCGGCCGTAGCCCCGGTCGCCGCGCTCGGGGCGTCGACCGAAGTGTCCTTCGCGAATGGCTATGAGCTCTTGACAGTCACTGGTGTTGTGGGTATTCAGGTTGTGGAAGGCGCAGAACGGACAACTGCTCTTGGATGACTCTGGTTGGTCTCTGCCGCGCTTGGTTTCTGGTTCCGCTGTGAGCACGGCTGCTCCCTTGCGCTTCAGTCCTTGTCCTTGGTTTTCTTCTCCTCCGGGTCTGCAGCTGGGAGATCGAGGAGGGAGAGGTGCCCCTCCTCAGCTCTTGCGCACTTGGTCGTCTGGTTGAACAACTCCAGGGATGTGCACAGCTCCTCGTGGATAGCGAGCTCTTCCTTCATCTTGACGTCGCGGACGCCATCAGAGAACACAGAGATGATGGCCTCGTCCATCACCTTGGGGATCTTGAGGCGGACGTTGTTGAAGCACTGGATGTACTTCTAGAGGGTCTCTACCGGTTGCTGCCTGACGCGGCGCAGGTCAAACGCAGCCGGCGGGCAGTCGTGAGTGCCCTGGAAGCTGGCGACGAAGCGGTTGCGTATCTCGTCCCAGGAGGAGATGGAGCACGGTGGCAGGTTCAGGAGCCAGGAGCGGGCACCATCCTTGAGAGCCATGGGAAACCAGTCCGCCATAATTTTCTCGTCGCCGTTGGCTGCTTTGATGCTCAGCTCGTAGAGCTGCAAGAACTCCGCAGGGTCAGGGGTGCCATTGTAGCGAGGAGGCAGATCCGGCTTGAACTTGCCCGGCCAGGCGACGCTACGCAGCTCGAGGGTGAAAGCGCGGCAGCCGGCTGTGGTCACTTGGGCCCGCCTTGGGGTGGAGCTTGGTCTTGATGGGGTCCGCACCCTGCCGCTACAGGTGGCGCGTGGTCTTGCCGCAGCAGCCGGTCCTGGCGCAGTGGCGCGAGGAGCGGCGGAGCATTTTCTTGCGGTCGAGGGACTTCTTGACAGCTTCTTTCTTCACGCGCGGGCGCGAGATGCGGCGGGTCACGACGTGGAGCCACACGCCTTGGCGCCAGGGCGTCGTCTTGGGGCAGAGGTGGTGGAGGCGCTCCGTGAGCTACGTCACCCGTAGCTGGCGGAGGGCGAGGTGGAGAGAGGGATGGCGCAGGGGAGCCCCCTGCGGCACGGACAAGCTCGGCGATGCGGTCGAGCCAGTCCTTGTAGAGGTCATCGACCGGTCGGTAGCACAGGAGCTCGTGCGCCATGAGGAGCGCGGCCCATGCGTCCATGGGAGGGCGACGTGCATGGGAAGAAGAACCGGCCGGGGTCAGCGATGGAGTGGCGGTACGGCCGTCCCGCCACACTGAGGGGTGCAGCGAGGATGCTTGCTGCTTGTTCCCCGCCGGGCCGGTGGCGGCGTTGGTGGCAGGCGACGGGGAACGATGAGGTGGCCCGCTGATGGGAGCCGTCTGAGCGACGCGGGCGGCGAGGGCAGCCCAACGCTCAGCACGAGCGCGATGCGCGTCTGCCATGGAGACGACGGAGCAACGGGGCGTGGAGCGAACGGAAGGAAGCTTCGGCGCACCCCTACCTGGCGCGCCAAATGTCGGATCACGGGTTCCGGCAAAACCCTCGAGGTTCGAACACTGGGGTGCGCGTGAAGGTTTTCTCCCTATCGATCCACGTCCTACCTCTCTAAGATCTCGCGGACGAACTTGCAACACAAAGACACAAGATTTATACTGGTTCGGACCACCGTTGTGGTGTAATAGCCTACTCTAGTGTGGTGGTGGTGGATTGCCTCTTGGGCTGATGATGAACAATACAAGGGGAAGAACAGCCTCCTGAGGTTGAGGTGTTCTTTCGCTTGGCGAACTTGTGTCGGTGAGATGCCTCTGAATGAGTTATTCCTTCTCTTTGTCGTCGTCGTTGTCCCCCCGTCCCCCCTACTGTGATGGCTAGTTCTACTTATATAGACCCTGGTCCTCTCCCCAAATATTGAGCGGGAAGGGAGCCAACAACGGCCAATTTGAAAGGGGACGGCTAGTATAGCTTATCCTGACAAAAGTAGTCTTAGCCTGCAAAAGGCTCTGGTGGTGATGCCGTTTTGGGCTCCATGGTGACCTCCATCTTGCCATCCTGCTGGTCTTGGTCTCGTTGCAGTGATATGGAAACCTTTCCTTGATGCCTCGGTACTCCGCGCCTGCGCTTGCCCCCTTGGCACCAAAGAGGAAGCAAGGACACTGCGTGCGCTGGCGCTCGCCTGGTCTCGATCGTCGTGGCTCACGTCATGAGGACCTCGCGAGGTTTGCCTTGCTTTGATCTCTCTGCCCCTCGTGAGCCTGCCTGGCGAGGCTGCTCCTGAGGAGTTCTTGCGTCGTCCCCCTCGCGCGGCTTGGCCCCTCACGAGAGTCTTGAATACCTCGTCGATGAAGATGGGCCATACAGACCTGCTAGCTCAGCCACACCGTGGGCCGCAGGCAGGCAAGTCTGGGGACCCCCGTTCCCAGAACACCGAACGGCTCTTCTTTTGACCCCTTTACTTGTGCAGGGCAGTCAGAGCCGCGCGCCATGGCCACACTTAGTAGGGCGGAGGAGGGAAGACGGAGAGAAGCCGAAGCACGAGACAACCAAGGCAACGCCAAGACCAGAAGTGCAGGAGAGCAAGAGGGCGAGGTGGAATCCCTTGGCAAGATCCTTGCCGAGGCAGCCCCAGCAAGAGCCTTGCCGGGGCAACTTGCCCGATGCCAGCGGAGCAAGCCACCCTTGAGCCCACAGGCTCCAACCCAACCAACTATATTGGAACCAAGGCTCGGGAGGCGCCTCTGTGGTGGCATGCAAATCTTTGTCAAGATTATAAACATGTGAGATCAGATGAGGACCAGAAGACGATGACCCTCGACGGGATCCTAGCCAAGGAAATCCACAAGACCCCCAGCAAGACCCTTGCCGGGGACGCTGCAATGCCACGGCAAGAGCCTTGCCGGGCCCCCGGCCGGACCCTTGCCGAGGGAATCAGCAGGGCCACTGCCAGGCCCACACCAGCCAAGACTCCACCATCGTCCCCAAGCAGCTACTAGCTCAACCAGCTGGGCAGGCACCTGCGTGGGGACGAGCGGCCACTACACCGACTCAGCAAGCACTTGTGTGGCGGCATGCGACCCTTCATGAAGGCTCCACCACCGCGCCAGCCCAGCAGCCAGCCAACATGGCACCGCGATGCCTCATCATCTCGGACGCGTTTCAAGGCCAGGCGGGGCGGCGACGGTTGGGACGTGCTTCCCTGGCATCCCCGATAAAGCAAGGGGGCACGTCGGTAGCGCATTAAATGTGTTTGTCCAACGGTCCCAGAGGATAGGCTTATCGACTATAGACCTTTCCACCTCCTGTGTGCCACTGTGGCAACCCCTTTTTCCTATAAAAGGAGGCCCGAGGTGACGAGGAGGGGGGTTCGGCTCTTTTGGGCAAGTTGCACCCCGTAGCTAGCCCAAGAACACAAGAACACTCAAATACATCCAGCAAAGCAGGACTAGGGTATTACGCATCTTCGTGGCCTGAACCTGGACTAGGGGCTTCTTCTGGTCCATAAAAATCACCATAAATTTCCAGCTCAATTGGACTCAGTTTGATATTCCTTTTCTGCGAAACAGGAAAGCAAGGAAAAAACAAAAACTGGCACTGGGCTCTAGGTTAATAGGTTAGTCCCAAAAGTCGTATAAAATAGCATATAAATGCATATAAAACATCCAAGATAGATAATATAATAGCATGGAACAATCAAAAATTATACATATGTCGGAGACGTATCAGTCAGCACGACGACGTGGTGACGGTGATGGTGAAGTGATCCTCGCAGGGCTTCGCCTAAGCACTACGAAGATATGACCATGGGAGTAAACGATGGAGGGGGCACCACACACGTCTAACAATTGTTTGGGTGTGCAAGGGGCACCCTCACCCCACATATATATAGGTGGGAGGGAGAGGGAAGAGGCCAAGAGGCGCTCCAAGTAGGACCAAATCCTACTTGGGTTCCTCCTAGGCCGGCGCCACCCCCCCCTTCCTTATTTATCGAGGGGGGAAGAAATAGGAGGGAGGAGGGAAGGAATGGGGAGGCCGAATCTGATGGTGAAGTGATCCTCGTAGGGCTTCGCGTAAGCACTACGAAGATATGATTGTTGGAGCAAATGGTGGAGGGGGGAGGCCGCACACGGCTAACAATTGTCTGGGGTGTGCTAGGGGGTGCCCCCGCACATATATATAGGTGGGAGGGAGAGGGGAGAGGCCAGGAGACGCCCCAAGTAGGACCGAATCCTACTTGGGTTCCTCCTAGGCCGGCGCCCCCCTTCCTTATTTACTGGAGGAGGAAGGAAAGAGGAGGGAGGATGGAAGGAAGGGGAGGCCGAATCCCCCCTTTACTTCTCCCTTCCCCTCTTTCCTTCTCCTCTAGTTCGGCCCATATCGGGGGTGCACCAGCCCCTGGTGGCTAGTGTGTCTCCCCTCTTGGCCCATTTGGCCCATATCTTTTGTCGGGTGTGCCCAGAACCCCTACTGTGACCCGATATGTACCCGGTACCCTCCGGAACACTTCCGATGTCCGAATACTATCATCCTATATATCAATCTTTACCTCTCGACCATTTAGAGACTCCTCGTCATGTCCGTGATCTCATCCGGGACCCCGAACAACATTCGGTCACCAAATCACATAACTCATATAATATAATATAATATCGTCATCGAATGTTAAGCGTGCGGACCCTACGTGTTCGAGAACTATGTAGACATGACAGAGACACCTCTCCGGTCAATAACCAATAGCGGAATCTGGATGCCCATATTGGCTTCTACAAATTCTACGAAGATCTTTATCGATCGAACCGTTATGACAACATACGTTATTCCCTTTGTCTATCGGTGTGTTACTTGTCCGAGATTCGATCGCCAATGTTTTCATACCAAGTTCAATCTTGTTACCGACAAGTCTATTTACCCATTCTATAATACATCACCTCGTGACTAACTCCTTAGTCGTTTGCTTGCAAGGTTATGATGTTTATTACTGAGAGGGCCCAGAGATACCTCTTCGATACTCGGAGTGACAAATCCTAATCTCTGTCTATACCAACTCAACAAACACCTTCGGAGATACCTGTAGTGCATCTTTATAATCACCCGTTTATGTTGTGATGTTTGATAGCACACAATGCATTCCTCTGGTATTCGGGAGTTGCATAATCTCATAGTCGAAGGAATATGTATTTGACATGAAGAAAGCAATAGCAATAAAACTGAATGATCATTATGCTAAGCTAACGGATGGGTCTTGTCTATCACATCATTCTCTTAATGATGTGATCCCGTTATCAAATAACAACTCATGTCCATTGTTAGGAAACCTTAAACATCGTTGATCAACGAGCTAGTCAAGTAGAGGCTCACTAGGGACACGACGTTTGTCTATGTATTCACACATGTATTTAAGTTTCCGATCAATACATTCTAGCCTGAATAATAAACATTTATAATGAATAAGGAAATATAAAATAACAACTTTATTATTGCCTCTAGGGCATATTTCCTTCATAAGGTGTACCCAATTGTTTCCTTAGGGTATCCTATGAAGACACACTTCTCCGATTTTGGTTCGAGCTTATTAGGCTGAAGCCTTTTGACATAAGTACGCAACCCCAAAGTTTAAGAAACGACAACTTAGGTTTCTTGCCAAACCATAGTTCATACGGTGTCGTCTTAACGATTTTAGATGGTGCCCTATTTAACGTGAATGCGGTTGTCTCTAATGTATAACCCCAAAATGATAGTGGTAAATCGGTAAAAGACATCATAGAATGCACCATATCCAATAAAGTATGGTTACGATGTTCGGATACACCATTCGCTGTCATGTTCTAGGTGGTGTGATTTGTGAAACAATTCCACGTTGTTTTAAATGAAGGCCAAACTCGTAACTCAAATATTCGCCTCCGCGATCAGATCGTAGAAACTTTATTTTCTTGTTATGATGATTCTCCACTTCACTCTGAAATTCTTTGAACTTTTCAAATGTTTCAAACTTGTGTTTCATTAAGTAGATATACCCATACCTACTCAAATCATATGTGAAGGTCAGAAAATAATGATACCCGCCACGTGCTTTAACACGCATCAGACCGCATACATCGGTATGTATTTTTCCAATAAATCATTAGCTCGCTCCATTGTTCTGGAGAACAGAGTTTTAGTCATCTTGCCCATGAGGCATGGTTCGCAAGTATCAAGTGATTCCAAAAGTCATACGCACCGATGGTTAATATCACCATTTGCCCACATGGTAAATCTATCTCACACCACCACAATTGAACAACTATGTCTATGAGCGTTGAAATAAAAAACTTACAACACGAAAGTTATTTGGAACAACAAGATGTAGCTAGTGATCAAAGAAGTTTCAAACTATTGACCATGCGCGATGTATTTGCAGAAATTCATTGAAAACAAAATTGCACACACCAACATGTTAGTACGATACAATATGCATATATAAATCTACTCATGTACGACCATAAAAACAGAAAACTCACATCACAGAATTTTTGAAACAATGAGAGGACACTCCTTTTTTCAAACAGTCGATCGTGTGCGATAAATTTGACAAAATTTCTCTAAAAAACTCCAAATATAAACACAAAGTTGAAGATTTATAATCAAAAAACAAGGAACCGACCGCGGGAATGGAATCCTAACATCGATGTGCATCTTTTTCATGTAGAGTTTGTCTTGAATCAAAGCACCGTTGTCTAGACTATATGAGGTTATATGAAAGAGATTAAAGGAGGTAAGTAGAATAAAGCACGTGCAAATCTACATACCAGTCCACCACACACCCTCTCTCATGCTTGTGAGAGAGTAAACTGAAGGAAATATGCCCTAGAGGCAATAATAACGTTGTTATTTATATTTCCTTATATCAAGATAAATGTTTATTATTCATGCTAGAATTGTATTAACCGGAAACTTAGTACATGTGTGAATACATAGACAAACAGAGTGTCACTAGTATGCCTCTACCTGACTAGCTCGTTAATCAAAAGATGGTTAAGTTTCCTTACCATAGACATGAGTTGTCATTTGATGAACGGGATCGCATCATTATAGAATGATGTGATTGACTTGACCCATCTGTTAGCTTAGCACGATGATCGTTTAGTTTGTTGTTATTGCTTTCTCCATAACTTATACATGTTCCTATGACAATGAGATTATGCAACTCCCAAATACCGTAGGAACACTTAGTGTGCAATCAAACGTCACAACGTAACTGGGTGACTATAAAGATGCTCTACAGGTGTCTCCAGTGGTGTTTTTTGAGTTGGCATAGATCGAGATTAGGATTTGTCACTCCATGTATCGGATAGGTATCTCTGGGCCCTCTCGGTAATGCACATCATTATAAGCCTTGCAAGCAATGTGACTAATGATTTAGTTGCGGGATGTTGCATTACAGAACGAGTACACAGACTTGCCGGTAATGAGATTGAATTAGGTATTGAGATACCGACGATCAAATCTCGGACAAGTAACATACCGATGACAATGGGAACAACGTATGTTGTTATGCGGTTTGACCGATAAAGATCTTCGTAGAATATGTAGGAACCAATATGATCATCCAGGTTCCGCTATTGGTTATTGACCGGAAGTGAGTCTCGGTCAAGTCTACATAGTTCTCGAACCCGTAGGGTCCGCACACTTAACGTTCAATGACGATCGGTATTATGAGTTTATGTGTTTTGATGTACCGAAGGTAGTTTGGATTTCCGTATGTGATCACAGACATGACGAGGAGTCTCGAAATGGTTGAGACATAAAGATTGATATATTGGAATGCTATGTTTGGACACCAAAATGGTTTCGGATAAGTTCGGGAAATTACCGGAGTACCAGGAGGTTACCGGAACCCCCCGGGGAGTCAATGGGCCATGGTGGGAGAGAGAAGGAGGCAGCCAAGTGCCCCCCCCCAAGCCCAATGCGAATTTGGGAGGGGGCGGCCCCCTTTCCTTCTCTCCTTCTCATTTTTCCTTCTTCTCCTACTCCAACTAGGGAAGGGGGGAAACCTACTCCTACTAGGAGTAGGAATCCCCCTTGGGGCGCGCCATAGAATGGGCTGGCCCTCCCCTCCTCCACTCCTTTATATATGGGGGAAGGGGGTACCCCATAGACAAAAAAAGTTGACAGTTGTCTTAGCCGTGTGCGGTGCTCCCCTCAATAGATTTCCAGCTCGGTCATATCGATATAGTGCTTAGGCGAAGCCCTGCGTCGGTAACTTCATCATCACCGTCATCACACCGTCGTGCTGATGAACCTCTCCCTCGGCCTCAGCTGGATCAAGAGTATGAGGGATGTCACCGAGCTGAACGTGTGCAAATCGCGGAGGTGCCGTGCGTTCGATACTTGATTGGTTGGATCACGAAGACGTTCGACTACATCAACCGCGTTACTTAATGCTTCCGCTTTCGGTCTACGAGGGTACATGGACACACTCTCCCCTCTCGTTGCTATGCATCTCCTAGATAGATCTTGCGTGATCGTAGGAAATTTTTTGAAATACTGCGTTCCCCAACAGTGGCATCAGAGCCAGGTCTATGCGTTGATGTTATATGCACGAGTAGAACACAAAGGAGTTGTGGGCGTGGGTATATACATATTGCTTGCCGTCACTAGTTGATTCTTGATTCAGCGGTATTGTTGGATCAAGCGGCTCAGACCGACATTACGCATACGCTTACGTGAGACTGGTTCTACCGACGTGCTTCGCACACAGGTGGCTAGTGGGTGTCTGTTTCTCCAACTTTAGTTGAATCGATTTCAATGAACAGGGTTCTTTCTGAAGATCAAAAAGCAACCACTATACTACATTGTGGTTTTGATGCGTAGGTAAGAACGGTTCTTGCTAGAAGCCCGTAGCAGCCACGTAACCTTGCAACAGCAAAGTAGAGGACATCTAACTTGTTTTTGCAGGGCATGTTGTGATGTGATATGGTTAAGACATGATTATATAAATTGTTGTATGAGATGATCATGTTTGGTAACACTGTTATTGGCAACTGGCAGGAGCCATATGGTTGTCGCTTTATTGTATGAAATGCAATCGCCATGTAATTGCTTTACTTTATCACTAAGCGATAGCGATAGTCATAGAAGCAATAGTTGGTGAGACGACAAGGATGCTTCGATGGAGATTAAGGTGTCAATCCGGTGACAATGGTGATCATGACGGTGCTTTGGAGATGGAGATCAAAAGGCACAAGATGATGATGGCCATATCATATCACTTATTTGATTGCACGTGATGTTTATCCTTTATGCATCTTATTTTGCTTAGTACAGCGGTAGCATTATAAGATGATCTCTCACTAAATTTCAAGGTACAAGTGTTCTCCCTGAGTATGCACCGTTGCTATGGTTCATCGTGCCGAGACACCACGTGATGATTGGGTGTGATAAGCTCTACGTTCACATACAACGGGTGCAAGCCAGTTTTGCACAAGAAGAATACTCGGGTTAAACTTGACGAGCCTAGCATATGCAAATATGGCCTCGGAACACTTAGACCGAAAGATCGAGCGTGAATCATATAGTAGATATGATTAACATAGTGATGTTCACCATTGAAAACTACTCCATCTCACGTGATGATCAGACATGGTTTAGTTGATATGGATCACGTGATCACTTAGATGATTAGAGGGATGTCTATCTAAGTGGGAGTTCTTAAGTAATATGATTAAATTGAACTTTATTTTATCATGAACTTAGTACCTGATAGTATTTTGCATGTCTATGTTGTTGTAGATAAATGGCCCATGCTATTGTTCCATTGAATTTTAATGCATTCCTAGAGAAAGCTAAGTTGAAAGATGATGGTAGCAATTACACGGACTGGGTCCGTAACTTGAGGATTATCCTCATTGCTGCATAGAAGAATTATGTCCTGGAAGCACCGCTGGGTGACAAGCCTACTGTAGATGCTGCTGACAACGTTAAGAACGTCTGGCAAAGCAAATCTGATGACTACTCTATAGTTCAGTGTGCCATGCTTTACGGCTTAGAACCGAGACTTCAACGACGTTTTGAACGTCATGGAGCATATGAGATGTTCCAGGAGTTGAAGTTAATATTTCAAGCAAATGCCCACATTGAGAGATATGAAGTCTCCAATAAGTTCTACAGGTGCAAAATGGAGGAGAATAGTTCTGTCAGTGAACATATAGTCAGAATGTCTGGGTACCACAACCACTTGACTCAACTGGGAATTAAACTTCCTCATGATAGTGTCATTGACGAAGTTCTTCAATCACAGCCACCAAGCTACAAGAGCTTCTTGATGAACTATAATATGCAAGGGGTGGATAATACAATTGCCGAGCTCTTCGCAATGCTAAAGGCTGCGGAGGTAGAAATCAAGAAGGAGCATCAACTGTTGATGGTCAACAAGACCACCAGTTTCAAGAAGGGCAAAGGGAAGAAGGGGAACATCAAGAAGAACAGAAAGCATGTTGCTTCTCAAGTGAAGAAGCCCAAGTCTGGACCTAAGCCTAATACTGAGTGCTTCTACTACAAAGGGACTGGTCACTAGAAGCGGAACTGCCTCAAGTATTTGACAGATAAGAAGGATGGCAAAGTGAAAGGTATATTTGATATTCATGTTATTAACGTGTACCTTACTAATACTCGCAGTAGCGCCTGGGTATTTGATACTGGTTCTGTTGCTAATATTTGCAACTCGAAACAGGGGCTATGGATTAAGAGAATATTGGCTAAGGACGAGGTGACGATGCACGTGGGAAATGGTTCCAAAGTTGATGTGATCGTCGCCGGCATGCTACCTCTGCATCTACCTTCGGGATTAGTTTTAGACCTGGATAATTGTTTTGGTGCCAGCGTTAAGCACGTACATTATATCTGGATCTTGTTTGATGCAAGACGGTTATTCATTTAAATCAGAGAATAATGTTGTTCTATTTATATGAGTAATATCTTTTATGGTCATGGACCCTTGATGAGTGGTCTATTTTTACTAAATCTTGATAGTAGCGATACACATATTCATAGTATTGAAGCCAAAGGATATAAGTTCAACAATGATAGTGCAACTTATTTGTGGTACTGCCGTTTGGGTCATATTGGTGTAAAGAGCATGAAGAAACTCCATGCTGATGGACTTTTCGAATCACTTGATGCTTGCGAACCATGCCTCATGGGTAAGATGACTAAGCCTCCGTTCTCCGGAACAATGGATCGAGCAACAGACTTATTGGAAATAATGCATACTGATGTATGCGGTCCGATGAGTGTTGATGCTCGTGGCGGGTATCGTTATTTTCTGACCTTCACAGATGATTTGAGCATATATGGGTATATCTACTTGATGAAACATAAGTCTGAAACATTTGAAAAGTTCAAGGAATTTCAGAGTGAAGTGGAAAATCATCGTAACAAGAAAATAAAGTTTCTACGATCTGATCGTGGAGGAGAATATTTGAGTTACGGGTTTGGTCTTCATTTGAAACAATGCGGAATAGTTTTGCAACTCACGCCACCTGGAACAACACAACGTAATGGTGTGTCCAAATGTCGTAACCACACTTTATTAGATATGGTGCGATCTATGCTGTCTCTTACTGATTTACCGCTATCGTTTTGGGGTTATGCTTTAGAGACGGCTGCATTCACATTAAATAGGGCATCATTGAAATCCGTTGAGACGACACCTTATGAACTGTGGTTTGGAAAGAAACCCAAGTTGTCGTTTCTTAAAGTTTGGGGATGTGATGCTTATGTGAAAAAGCTTCAACCTGATAAGCTCGAACCCAAATCGGAGAAATGTGTCTTCATAGGATACCCAGCTGTTGGGTACACCTTCTATCACAGATCCGAAGGCAAGATATTTGTTGCTAAGAATGGATCCTTTCTAGAGAAGGAGTTTCTCTCGAAAGAAGTGAGTGGGAGGAAAGTAGAACTTGATGAGGTAATTGTACCTGCTCCCTTATTGGAAAGTCGTTCATCACAGAAATCAGTTCTAGTGATTCCCACACCAATTAGTGAGGAAGCTAATGATGATGATCATGAAACTTCTGATCAAGTTACTACCGAACCTCGTATGTCAACCAGAGTAAGATCCGAACCAGAGTGGTATGGTAATCCTGTTCTGGAAGTCATGTTACTTGACCATGACGAACCTACGAACTATGAGGAAGCGATGATGAGCCCAGATTCCACCAAATGGCTTGAGGCCATGAAATCTGAGATGGGTTCCATGTATGGGAACAAAGTATGGACTTTGGTTGACTTGCCCGATGATCGGCAGGCCATAGAGAATAATGGATCTTCAAGAAGAAGACTGACCCTGATAGTAATGTTACTGTCTACAAAGCTCGACTTGTTGCGAAAGGTTTTCGACAAGTTCAAGGAGTTGACTACGATGAGATCTTCTCACCCGTAGCGATGCTTAAGTCCGTCCAAATTATGTTAGCAATTGCCGCATTTTATGATTATGAAATTTGGCAAATGGATGTCAAAACTGCATTCCTTCAAGGATATCTTAAAGAAGAGTTGTGGATGATGCAACCAGAAGGTTTTGTCAATCCAAAAGGTGCTAACAAAGTGTGTAAGCTCCAGCGATTCATTTATGGACTGGTGCAAGCATCTCACAGTTGGAATATACGCTTTGATACTGTGATCAAAGCATATGGTTTTATATAGACTTTTGGAGAAACCTGTATTTACAAGAAAGTGAGTGAGAGATCTGTAGCATTTCTAATATTATATGTGGATGACATATTGTTAATCGGAAATGATACTAAATTTTTGAATAGCATAAAAGGATACTTGAATAAGAATTTTTCAATGAAAGACCTCGGTGAGGTTGCTTATATATTGAGCATCAAGATCTATAGAGATAGATTAAGACGCTTAATTGGACTTTCACAAAGCACATACCTTGATAAAGTTTTGAAGAAGTTCAAAATGGATCAAGCAAAGAAAAGGTTATTACCTGTTTTACAAGGTGTGAAGTTGAGTGAGACTTAATGCCCGACCACTGCAGAAGATAGGGAGAAAATGAATGTCATTCCCTATGCTACAGCCATAGGTTCTATCATGTATGCAATGTTGTGTACCAGACTTGATGTGTGCCTTGCTATTAGTTTAGCAGGGAGGTACCAAAGTAATCCAGGAGTGGATCACTGGGCAGCGGTCAAGAACATCCTGAAATACCTGAAAAGGACTAAGGATATATTTCTCGTTTATGGAGGTGACAAAGAGCTCATCGTAAACGGTTATGTCGATGGAAGCTCTGACACTGATCCGGATAACTCTAAGTCACAAACCGGATACGTATTTTTATTGAATGGTGGAGCTATCAGTTGGTGTAGTTCCAAGTAGAGCATTGTGGTGGGATCTACGTGCGAAGCGGAGTACATAGCTGCTTTGGAAGCAGCAAATGAAGGAGTCTGGATGAAGGAGTTCATATCTGATCTAGGTGTCATACCTAGTGCATCGGGTCCAATGAAAATCTTTTGTGATAATACTGGTGCAATTGCCTTGGCAAAGGAATCCAGATTTCACAAGAGAACCAAGCACATCAAGAGACGCTTCAATTCCATCCGCGATCAAGTCAAGGAGGGAGACATAGAGATTTGTAAGATACATACGGATCTGAATGTTGCCGACCCGTTGACTAAGCCTCTCTCACGAGCAAAACATGATTAGCACCCAGACTCCATGGGTGTTTGAATCATTACTATGTAATCTAGATGATTGACTCTAGTGTAAGTGGGAGACTGAAGGAAATATGCCCTAGAGGCAATAATAAAGTTGTTATTTATATTTCCTTATATCATGATAAATGTTTATTATTCATGCTAGAATTGTATTAACCAGAAACTTAGTACATGTGTGAATACATAGACAAACAGAGTGTCACTAGTATGCCTCTACTTGACTAGCTCGTTAATCAAAAGATGGTTAAGTTTCCTAACCATAGACATGAGTTGTCATTTGATGAACGGGATCACATCATTAGAGAATGATGTGATCGACTTGACCCATCCGTTAGCTTAGCACCGTGATCATTTAGTTTATTGCTATTGCTTTCTTCATGACTTATACATGTTCCTATGACTATGAGATTATGCAACTCCCAAATACCGGAGGAACACTTAGTGTGCTATCAAACGTCAAAGCGTAACTGGGTGACCATAAATATGCTCTATAGGTGTCTCCAATGGTGTTTGTTGAGTTCGCATAGATCAAGATTAGGATTTATCACTCCGTGTATCGGAGAGGTATCTCTAGGCCCTCTCGGTAATGCACATCACTATAAGCCTTGCAAGTAAGGTGACTAATGATTTAGTTGCGGGATGTTGCATTACGGAACGAGTAAAGACACTTTCCGGTAACAAGATTGAACTAGGTATTGAGATACCGACGATCCAATCTCGGGCAAGTAACATACCGATGACAAAGGGAACAACATATGTTGTTATACGGTTTGACCGA
The DNA here is from genome assembly GCF_003073215.2 of Triticum urartu. Classification (NCBI taxonomy): domain Eukaryota; kingdom Viridiplantae; phylum Streptophyta; class Magnoliopsida; order Poales; family Poaceae; genus Triticum; species Triticum urartu. The sequence goes on along the minus strand of NC_053024.1, from coordinate 145,790,036 downwards.
TAAAGGTCTTCGTACAATATGTAGGAACCAATATGAGCATCCAGGTTCCGCTATTGGTTATTGGCCGGAAGTGAGTCTCGGTCATGTCTACATAGTTCTCGAACCCGTAGGGTCCGCACGCTTAACATTCGATGACGATCGGTATTATGCGTTTATGTGTTTTGATGTACCGAAGGTAGTTCGGAGTCCCGGATTTGATCACGGACATGACGAGGAGTCCCGAAATGGTCGAGACATAAAGATTGATAGATTGGAAGGCTATGTTTGGACACTGGAATGGTTTTGGATAAGTTCGGGCAATTACCGGAGTACCAGGAGGTTACCGGAACCCCCCGGGGAGTCAATGGGTCATGGTGCAAGAGAGAAGGAGGCAGCCAAGTGGGGGGCGCCCCCCCAAGCCCAATCCGAATTGGGAAGGGGGCCGGCCCCCCTTTCCTTCTCTCCTTCTCCTTTTTCCTTCTTCTCCTACTCCAACTAGGGAAGGGGGGAACCTACTCCTACTAGGAGTACGAATCCCCCTTGGGGCGCACCATAGAGAGGGCCGGCCCTCCCCTCCTCCACTCCTTTATATATGGGGGAAGGGTGACACCCCATAGACACACAAGTTGACAGTTGCCTTAGCCGTGTGCGGTGCCCCCTCCACAGATTTCCACCTCGGTCATATCGTTGCAGTGCTTAGGCGAAGCCCTGCATCGGTAACTTCATCACCACCATCATCACGCCGTCATGCTGACGAAACTCTCCCTCGGCCTCAGCGGGATCAAGAGTACGAGGGACATCACCGAGCTGAACGTGTGTAGATCGCAGAGGTGTCATGCGTTTGGTACTTGATCGGTTGGATCGCAAAGACGTTCGACTACATCAACCACGTTACTTAACGCTTCCGCTTTTGGTCTACGAGGGTACATGGACACACTCTCCCCTCTCATTGCTATGTATCTCCTAGATAGATCTTGCGTGATTGTAGGAATTTTTTGAAATACTGCGTTCCCTAACATAAATGACCAATTCAAACATTCATTCTCTTCCAGAATCAGTGTTGCTTTAGGAAGCGTACAAAACAGAATTTTCATCTAACCAAACAAGTAAAAATTTGTATTCCAAAGCTCGTGCAGGCATGCGACCAACCAAACAGGGGATCCTATTCATTGGTGGAGGCCAGATTGCCTAAAATTTGATGTTCGGGGAAGGTGGCGTCCTAAAGAGTAATTTCAAAATTTTCACAATCCATAAGCATAATACAAAGATAATAATGATCATGGGGCCGGCATTGGCCAATATTAACACCCCTTGCCTCGACCACTTATCCTATTACGTGTGTAGGTCGCTGAATAGTGTCCGCCCAGTCCTTTCTTTCTGGGCTAGCCCACTTTCTCGCTTCCATTCTGCACACTTTTCTTGTTTCTTGGCTTTTTTTTCAATATCCATTTTCTTTCTTCATCATTTTTATGTGTTTTTCTTCTTTTATTTTTCGTATTTCTTTCTATTTTATTTTTCTTGTTCATTTTTAAAGTAAGAATATGTTTACAAATTGCAAACATTTTTTGAAAAAAGCAAGCATTTTCTGAAATTCTTGAATAGTTTTTGAATTTCTAGAACATTTTTATGAAACATAAAATATTTTATAAATTCAAGAACATTTTTTGAATTCATGAAAAGTTTGAAGTCCGCAAATATTTTTTGAATCCGTGCATATGCTTTTTGAATTGATGATTTTTTTAATTCTTAAAAGAAATTATGAAGATTTTTTGCAATTTGGAAATATATTTCGTAATTGATGAACATTTTTTGAATCAGAGAAATTTTATTGATATTCCTAAATATTTTGTTGAGTACACAAACTTCATGAAGATTTTTTTAATATTGGAATAATTTTAAAATTTATGAGCATTTTTAGAAATCCATGAACATATTTCATATTCCTCATTTGCTTTTGAAATTTTGAATGTTTTTTAGAATCTGGGAACAAATTCTAAATTTTTACTAGTTTTGGAATTTGGAATATTTTAAATTCTTTTAACATCTTTTCAAAATATGGAACTTTTTAAAAAATTCAAAACTAATCCAAATATGAAAGAAAAAAGTCGGGGAGCGCATGTCGTGCACATGGACCGGTCAAGAAGCGCGCTCTGCGAGAGTTGGTCTGCAGCGTTTGTGCGTCACCCAACATCATATGTAGTAAATAGGAGGTCGCACCAAACACATTCAAAATCTCCTGCCCCGCGTGTTTCGCGATGGCCCTAGGAGACTGGAGTCTGTAGCGAGATAGTGTCTTCCAACCTGGTCACTAGGCAGTACCAAGCTCACATCTGTAGAGAATTATGCAACTCACAATGTATTAATCGGATGCAATATGCACGTATATATAAGTACATAGGAGAGCCACGTCCTCAACTATACAAGGAAAGAGGAGTGCTTGTTGTACAAGAAATATACGTGCAATATCTACATCTCAACACCCCCCACAGCCGAAGCGGCACCATAGTCGACACAAAGACTGGAGCGAAACTCCTCAAAAGACGCAGTAGGCAAACCCTTGGTCATGATGTCAGCAAACTGTTGGGAAGTAGGGAAGTACATAGGAGAGCCACGTCCTCAACTATACAAGGAAAGAGGAGTGCTTGTTGTACAAGAAATATACGTGCAATATCTACATCTCAACACCCCCCACAGCCGAAGCGGCACCATAGTCGACACAAAGACTGGAGCGAAACTCCTCAAAAGACGCAGTAGGCAAACCCTTGGTCATGATGTCAGCAAACTGTTGGGAAGTAGGGAAGTACATAGGAGAGCCACGTCCTCAACTATACAAGGAAAGAGGAGTGCTTGTTGTACAAGAAATATACGTGCAATATCTACATCTCAACACCCCCCATAGCCGAAGCGGCACCATAGTCGACACAAAGACTGGAGCGAAACTCCTCAAAAGACGCAGTAGGCAAACCCTTGGTCATGATGTCAGCAAACTGTTGGGAAGTAGGGACATGTAGCACGCGTACATGACCAAGAGTCACCTGCTCCCGAACAAAATGGATATCAATCTCAATGTGCTTGGTGTGTCGATGATGAACCGGGTTGGCGGAGAGGTAGACCACGGAAACATTGTCACAGTAGACAATCATGGCTTTGTCAACCGGAGACAAGAGCTCATGTAGAAGTTGTCGGAGCCAAGAACACTCTGCAATGACGTTGGCGACAGCGCGATACTCCGCTTCAGCACTGGAACGGGAGACAATGGGCTGTCTCTTGGACGACCAGGAGATGAGGGATGGTCCAAGAAAAACGCAATAGCCGGACGTCGAGCGGCGCGTGTCTGGACAACCAGCCTAGAAAGCATCAGAATAAGCAATCAAGTCCAGAGAAGTCGAAGCTTGTAGGGACAACCCGAGGTCCAAAGTGCCCCGGATATATCAAAGAATGCGCTTGACCGTGGTCCAGTGAGCATCTTAAGGAGCATGCATATGAAGACACACTTGTTGTACGGCATACTGAAGCTCCGGACGAGAAAGAGTGAGGTACTGAAGAACACCAACAATCGACCGGTAGAACGGAGCATCGGAAGCGGGAGAACCATCAGTAGCAGAGAGCTTAGCCTTCGTATCGACAGGTGTGCAGCCTGTTTGCAGTTAAGCATCCCAGCACGGTCCAGAAGCTCATGAGCATACTTTCGCTGATGAAGAAAGAATCCATCTTCCCGGCGAATCACCTCGATGCCGAGAAAATAGTGCAGAGGACCCAAGTCCTTAATGGCAAACTCAGCACGAAGACGGTCAGTAAGCTATCGAAGAAGAGCAGTCGAGCATGCTGTCAAGATGATGTCGTCGACGTAGAGCAGCAGGAAAGCAGTAGCATCACCCTGGTGGTAGACGAACAGCGAAGCATCGGAGCGAGTGGAGCGGAAGCCAAGATGATGAAGAAACGCTGCGATGCGCTGGTACCTGGCGCGAGGGGCCTGCTTGAGCCCATACAAAGACCGAGAGAGTAAGCACACATGATCCGGAGAAGACTCATCCACGAATCCCGTCAGCTGCTGACAGAACACTTGTTCCTCAAGATGACCATGGAGAAAAGCGTTCGAGACATCCATCGGGTGCATGGGCCAGGATCGGGACACTGCTAGATGAAGAACAGTCCGAATCGTCCCGGGTTTCACAACCGGGGCAAAGGTGTCGGAGAAGTCAACACCTGCTCAATGACGAAAGCCGTATACAACCCAATGTGCCTTGTGCCGATCAAGAGTACCATCAGGATGAAACTTGTGCTTGAATACCCACTTCCGGTGATGATGTTGGCCCGAGGGGGGCGTGGGACAAGCTGCCAAGTGTGATTGCGCTGCAAGGCATCAAATTCCTCCTTCATCGCGACAAACCACATGGGGTCATGAAGCGCGGTATGGGCAGAGGTCGGCAAGGGTGACGGCGATGGAGAGGCCGTCGAAGCCACACAAGTGTACTCATCCGGAGAGTAGTGGGTGCTCGCCCGGTGGACACCCATGCGCGACCGAGTGACGGGGCCGGCGGGTGGGGGCACCACAGCAGCAACCGGAAGTGGAACGGCCGGTGATGGAGGAGCCGGGGACAGGGCCAGCTGTGAAGTAGCCGGCGACACGCCCGGCGAAGAGGCCGGGGCAGGTGCCGGCGATGATGCCGATGCAGGGACCGACGAGGCCGGCGAGGGAGCCGGCGCAGATGCCAGTGAGGCCGGCGAGGCAGGCGAGGCTGGCGCTGAACCCAGCGATGGAGAGGCCGGGTAGGCCGGCGCAGAACCCGGTGGTGAAGAGGCCGGCGAGGCCGGCTCGGAGGCCGGCAAGCCCGGTGAAGCAGCAGGCAAGAGCCGGAGTGTCGCGCGACCGGGAGGCGCCCCACGTCGTGGCAAGGAGCCAGGGTGGACAGGGTCAGCCAGAGAGGGGTCGGGCGCCGAGGAAGATGCCACCTGCTCTTCCTGTTTAAACGGGAAACAAAACTCGTCGAAATAAACATGCCGAGATGTGATGACACGGTGGGAAAACGGATCATAGCATCTATAGCCCTTTGCGTTAGCCAGGTAACCAAGGAAGACACACGGAAGGGAACGAGGAGCAAGTTTATGAGGAGTAGTGGCGGCTATACTAGGGTAACAAAGACAACCGAAAATACGAAGACCGTCATATGAAGGAGGGTACCCAAAAAGAAGGTGGTGTGGCGTAAAGTTCCAGCGGGTACGACATGGACGAAGGTTAATGAGGAGGGTGGCGGTAGCGAGAGCATCGGGCCAGAAGCGAGGTGGCATATATGCGTGGAATAGGAGGGTACGGACGCAATCGTTAAGAGTGCGAAGAATGCGTTCAGCCCGACCGTTCTGCTATGAGGTGTAAGGACATGTAAGCCGGAAAATTGTGCCATGTGCGGAGAGAAGATTGCAGATGGTGGTGGTGTCAAATTCTTTCCCGTTATTAGTTTGCAAAGCGAGAGTGGGACGACCGAGTTGCGTAGACACGTAAGAGTAGAAGACGGTAAGAGTGGCAGCAACTTCAGACTTCTTACACAATGGAAAGGTCCACACAAAGTGAGAGTAGTCATCCAAGATAACAAGATAGTATGAAAAACCAGTATTACTAGCAACGGGAGAGGTCCAGACATCACTATGGATTAATTCAAAAGGTAACAATGCAACTATCGATGAAGAACTAAAGGGAAGGCGAACATGTTTGCCCAGAAGGCATGCGTGACAAGAGTGCGCATCCATTTTCTTAAATGTAAAAGAAAAATCCCTAATAATTTGACGAAGAGAAGTGGAGCTAGGATGACCAAGACGGGCGTGCCAAAGATCGACGCCGGCAGAAAGAGCAACTGACCTAGCATGTGTGGATGATGGAGGCTAGACGGAGTATGTGTCGCCGGGGCTGTCACAGTGGTGAAGAACCATCCGAGTGAGGATGTCCTTAACAGAAAAACCAACTTCGTCAAATTCCACAGTTACAGAGTTATCATGAGAAAGTTTATGAACACAGACTAAATTCTGAATAAGTTCAGGAGACACAAGAACGTTATTGAGATAAAGTGGTCAAGAGTTCGAGGGAAAACTAGTGGAACCAATGTGAGTGATAGGAAGACCAGCACCATTTACCGACAATGATGCGAGAAGAAGTGTGGATGGGACACGCGGAAGAGAGGTTACCCGGATAATCGGCCATATGCGAAGATGCACTGGTGTCCATAAACCAGTCGCCACCACCGGAATAAGCGCCGGTCGGAGGCTGTTGATGAAGTGCATCAAGAAGGGCCGGATCATAAGAGACCGGGGCAGGGTAGCCCGAGTAGCCGGTCACTCCAGCGCTAGGGTTTGGCCTGCCATAGCCAACTAGAGCGGGAGAGTAGTAGGGCTGTGGGGCGACCGGACCGGGTGCTGGCCGGCGAAGAAGGCCTGATGACCGGAAGGGCTAGGACCGAGGAGACTCGGAGCGGGGGGGGCACGGGCATGGTGTAGGCGTGCACAAACCCTGTCCAGGGGTTGTGGCCGCCCCCCACGGCAGCATCGGCTGCTGCTGGGTAGGCCCGGCGTGCGGCGGCTGCTGCTGTTGCTGGCCTTTGCCGCGGTCGCGGCGCCGCTGGCGCGGCTGCTGTTGCTGCTGCTACGGCGGGTGTTGAGGAAGAGTTGCAGGAGCCGCAGGAGCCGGAGGACGCGGCTGGTACGAGGCGCCGTAGGCGCCGTGCGGCGCAGGAGGTGCCGCGGGCCGGGGCGCCGGGAACGGCGCTGGAAAGTCGGGGAGGCGCCCGCGGGTGCAGGGCCGCCGCGCGAGTAGCCGGTGGCGAAGGCGATATGAATGGCACGGGAGCGAAGATGCTTCAGCCGGCGTTCCTCGAGACAGAGATACGCCACCGCCCGCTCATAGGTAGGGTTCACCATGAGGGTGAGGTTGGAGGTGGCGTTGCCGAGATGCTCATTGAGGCTGGCGGTGAGGGTGGAGAGGAGCAGCTCGTCGCCCATCTTGAAGCCGGTGTCATTGAGCTCATTGGAGAGAGTCTTGAGGCGCATGTAGTAGTCATTGACGGAGGAGTCATTTTGGTGACACTCGAAGAACTCCTGCTGCAGAAAGATGATCCGTCGGAGCTTGTTGTCGGTGAAGAGGCCAACGATCTTGTTCCACACCGTGCATGCATCATCCTTGTCGCGAATGACGGTGTGGAAGATGTCCTTGGACACAGTGAGGAAGAGCCACCTAATGATGGTGGCGTCGATCGCCAGCCAGTCGGCGTCGCGGTTCAGGACGAAGAGGTTGGCGGTGCCGTCAATGTGATCCTGCAGGTTATACTCACGAAAGAGGAGACTGAAGTATGTTTTCCAGGCATAAAAGTTCGCCTCTTTGTGAGAGAGGATGACCGGGACGCTACGTTCGATGGGAACATCTCGGAGGTAGGCAGGATCGGGGAGGGTGGCGGCGGAGGAGTCGAAGGGGTTCAGCGGGCGCACTGCCGGAGGGGTAGAGGCGGCTGAACGGTGGGAGAGGTCAGAGCCAGACATGACAGCGGGTTCAAAAGTATCTAGGGTTTAGGTGTGGCCGGGGTCAGGTTAGGGTTTCGGGCGGAGTTTGAGAAAGCAGCGGGCGGCTAGCGACAGGTGTCGTGGTTCTAAGACTGACAGTAGAATGGGGGTAGGTATGAGGAGGCAAGATCGCAACTATGGCGAAGTTGTACACACAAGATTTACGAGTTCAGGCCCTTCGCGATGGAAGTAATAGCCCTACGTCTCGGTGCCCGGAGGTGGTCAACTGGGTTATATGTGTGTGGAGGTACAGGGGGTGCGAACCCTTGTCCCTGAGGAGGGGTTGGCTTATATAGAGTTCGCCAGGTCCCTCCCGCCCTCAGTTACACAGGGTTTAACGTACATAAAGATGGGGTGTTTCTGGTAACGCTAGTTATAAAGTGACATAGATGACCATTAAGTCTACAGAGTAAACGTCCGACCGTTGCTGTTCAGAGTGGCTTTCAACCTTTTGTCTGTCGAGTGATTATTGCTATGGTCGAGTGACATTGAGTCTTCCGAGTGGAATGCTTCTGTCGAGTGGATGATGGTATCCCTTGAGTGCTTCTAACTTTAGGGTGATGTCCTAGGGGAGGGCGTCTAGGTCAGGCCTATGACCCTACCCTAGGTACATAGCTTCATCATTAGCCCCCGAATGGTTCAGGGTTCAAGTGGAGAAGGAGTTGAAAATACTTCCAACTCAATTTTTGCGCTTCGGAAGCGTCTTGTTAGGATCAATGAACAACATGATGGATTCAACTTCTTTTTCAGTCGCCTTGATCCATTCTTAGTTTGTCGAATGAACTTTTGCTGATAAGCTTCGAGTGTTGATATGAAAGAAATCTTTAGTCTGTCAGGTTGCTCTGCAGTTCCCAGATCTTGCGGTATTCGAAATTTTGGGAAGCGCACGAGACGGAGGAGGCCGCAGTAATCGGGATGGATTAGGCAGGGGTGCCTCGATCACCGTGCCGCCTTTTTCGCCACGTACTGAGCGAGCGACAGTTGCGGGATTTGACATGATTGCTTGGGCACTCCATATAAGATGTCGGGCTGGGGGATTTTGCACAGTGTGCCTCAATTTCTCCTTCTTCCTCCTCTGTTCCTCCACTGCTTCCGTCTTCACTTTCGGCGCCACCGCCCACCTCGAGCCCATTCCGCCATAATGGGGAAGGACAAGACCGCCGCTCTGGAGTGTGCGAAGAAAGCGACGGCGAAGGCAAAGGGGAAGAAGACGAGCCGGGGCGGCTCGTCATCATGATCTGCTCTGTCGCGCGGCTGGATCCAGGGCGACTGGATCCAGTCGACCATCGTGAAAGAGGACATGGAAGATCTGATGGATGGAGGACTGATTGCCCACGAGTCTTGGCGGCTTCCGGGGGACGAGACTGAGCTGCAACCACAAGAGGGTGAGTGTGTCCTGCTTGCCACCCATGCCGACCGCCGTTTTTCTTTGCCCCCCAATCCTTTCTTCCAAGGGTTTCTGAATTTCTTGGGGGCTCAACTTCATCACTTCACCCCCAACACTATCACATACCTCGCTGCCTATGTGTCCATGTGCGAGAATTTTTTGGGATGTCGACCACACTGGGCCTGTTCAAACACATTTTCACCTGCCGCTCCCAGTCGGTAAAGAAAGCCAATCGGAGTGATGAGAGAACACATGTGATTCAGATGTGTGGGGGTTTAGGGATCCAGATGATAAAGAAAAGCACTTTCCTTGCGATGATTCTTCCTGAGTCCGTCAGGGGGTGGCAGTCGACCTGGTTCTACTATAAGGACGAACCGACTCCTGGTCGGTTGACTGGTCTCCCTCCGTATTCCAGTGACCGAGTAGAGAAGCCTTCTTCGTTGAGAGTGACTCTAGAGGAGAGGAGGTTGCTATGTTGGTCGAGTGTGTGGTACAACTTGTCCGTGATGGCGTGAACGGTATGGATTTGCTAGAAGCTTTCCTGAGTTGACGCATTCAACCGCTCCAAGCTCGTGACCACCCAATGTGGTTGTACTCGGGCATTGAGGACACCACTCGGATCCATCTGGAAGCAGTCAGTGCAGAGACGGTGGAGTTCTGGCTGCAAGGCATCACTGGGAATAAGGACAACCCCAGGGGGTCTAGAAGGGTTCCTCCACTCGACAACACCACTGAGCCAAATAAGGTTTGATTATTTCCTTGTGAGTGTATTTTGCTCTGATACGCGTTAGCTTTGGAGATTGATGAATATCCACTCGACTCTATCCTTTGTAGACCTTCACTGAACTGTACTCGATGCCCAACGGAGAGCAAGAGCAAGAGGGAGAGGTGAGTGGGGGCGATAGCGGCGACTGGCACTCGGACAGAGAAGGAGAGAAGGAGAGTGAGGACTCAAGCAGTGGCGAGGAAGTCGACTCTCCGCCTCGTACAGAGAGGCGCTCCAAGCAGAGGCAGGACCCAGCAAGCATTTGGGGCAAAACGACTCCTCCGACTGGTCAGCCTTTAAAGCGTACTCGGACGACTTCCCCCGTGCCGACTGAAAAAGCTCCCAAGCAGCCCAAAGTCGTGACATCAAAACGCCGGAAAGCTCTGCCCAAGATCAAAGTGTCTGTCCCCATCGCTTCTGGGTAATTATTAAGCCCAACTCTTAGGTTTTCGCATGATTCAAACTTTAATTGGCCCACTATCTTGTTCTGACTGAGTGGAATCTGACTTTATGCAGTGCTGCTTCTGGTACTTCTCTTTACAACGATGACGATGATGAGGAGATGGAAGACGCGGTCACCTCTCAACCAAGTATAATTCTTGTTATTTCGTCTTTACTTAATCAACTATTTGAGCAGTCGACTGAAGACGCAGTCGATCGTTTTGCAACTCTACCCAATGTCATTGAATTACCAGATGATGACGAGGACGTGCCGCAGAGGGCCATAAGGAGGAGGGTCAAGACTTCGAGCAAGAAGGCATCAACTGGCCAGACGTCCCAATCGGTGCCGGTGGCAGAGCCAGTGATTCAATAGCCTGGAGATGTGACTCGGGCTTCTGTTACTTTCGTTGTTCCAGTATCAAGTGAACACCCCACATCATCGACTGCACCAGTGCTTGCTTCAACTATCCAGCCCCATGCCTCGGAACTTCAAGCTGCCGTGAGTGAACCGCCAACCCCGTTCTTCACTACTCATCACGTTCCAGAAGACCAGGAAGGTGCCGCTGCAGAAGCCATACGCCAAGATGGCATAATGATGGAGCGAGTGAAGGTGGTGCATGACAACAGTCAGGCTGCTTATGACGCTAGTGCGTCCCTTCGAGCCAATGTCCAGGTAAGTTAGCTTCCGTCTGAACTCTTATCTTGGCGCTTGTTCTATTAGGATATTCCACCCGAAAAATTTTCTTTGTGCATCCTCCTGTTAGTATGCACTTTGCATCAGCACACCCACTGGGTGTTTGAATTTATGTCGAGTAATTTTTCCAGTTGAGTTCACTAGGTTGTGTCGGTTGTAGTTCTGGGCTAGTGGGGGCACGCAGAGTGCACCCACTGGGTGTAGTCCTCGAGGCCACCGTCGAATGTGTGATTCGGGGGCCTGGATAAAAAATGTCTTTATCGTTTCACTCTTCCACTCGGTCTGGGCGGACCATGTCGAGTGGAATCCGAACCAGTGGGGGCATGCTAAGTGCACCCACTAGGTGTAGTCCCCGAGACCGCGGTCGACTGTGGGCAGTCGGCTGGGCTCTGAGAATGTCTTTTGTTGACTTCGAAAAATAACTTCGGTCTTCTTTTTTTGCTCTTCCGCTCGGTCTGGGCGGACCATGTCGAGTGGAATCTGAACCAGTGGGGGCACGATAAGTGCACCCATTGGGTGTAGTCCCCGAGACTACTGTAGAATGTTTGATTCTGCGGTAGTCTTAGAGCTCTATTCACTCGGAAGCAAATGATCTTTGATCTTGTACATTGATGTATCTTTCTGCCGACTGTAGAAATCCTGTGAGCTTATCTCCAACTTTGCCGATTTCGAGGAAAAGTAGAGACAGCTCAACCTTGACTTGGAGCTGGCCAGTCAGAACTTGAAAAAGGCTAAAGATGAAGTAGCTGGTACGGAAGGTAATGACCTATCGACTGTTTATCTGGACCATCTCTCAAGTTATCTCTTCGTTCGTCTCTTTGACCCGAGTGCACATTCTTCAGAGAAAATGAAGCAAGGCCTGGTACAGAAGGATCTTGACCTTGCAGCTGCGCAGAAGGAGGCTAAGGAGAAGACCGCACTTGCTGACAAGAAGCTGGCTTCAGTCAGAGCACTGGAGGAAGACAACGCCAAGCTAAAGGCATCCCTCACCGAGGCCAACAAAGAAGTGACTTGTCTGAAGAAAGACAAAGTTGCTTTGAATGAGAAGATTGAAGGTATTTCTCGTAAGAGAAATGACCTGGAGGCTTATCTGGGGGCACTCGCCAAGAAGTTGTTCCTTATGCTCGAAGGTATTTTTCTTTGTTCGACTTATTTGTTGTTTGCAAGTCATCATGAACCGGTCGACTCATTAACTCCTTGAATCTACAGAATTCTGCCAAAACTTTGAAGAAGAAACTGGACAGATCAAGACAGGCTTGGACCCCATCCTTTCTCCTGTCGGTGATGAAGCTTCCATGGACGTGCTTCGACTAGAGTCCTGCATCACCAACATCACGGACTACCTTGCACACCTAAAGGTTGCGGTGTCGCGGATTGACTCAGCACTTTGGCCACGGGAGACGCTCCAGAATGACCTTGAGTCCTTGATGACTCGACTCAATGAGGTCCCTGGTCGAGTGCAGGAGTGGAAGAAGTCATCTGCTCGCTGCGGTGCTGACGTAGCTCTGTCACTTGTTCGAGTCCACTGCAAGGAAGCCAAGGAGGAAAAGCTAGCGGCGATCAAGGTTACCAATACTCGAAAACACGACTTCCAGTCCTTCATGGAGACCTTTATCGCCGCCGCCACTCGAAGTGCGGATGGGATCGACCTGGACGAATTCATCGAGCCTGCCAATCCTCCTCCTGCGGAGTGAACAAACTTTTTTATGATCCGATTAGATTTGCCTCGGTATGCCGAGAGGTTTTTGTAACCGTTTAAACTTCTTCGGACTTGATGCTTGAGTACCTTGAACTTGCGATCTGGAACCTTGTAGGATTTATCTGAACTTGGCTGCTTTTGGATCTTTTTGACTCTTTGTGTAGAACATGTTTCTTCAGTTTGAGTCGCTACTGACTTTGTGATGCAGCTCAGTCTAGTAAATCATGGGCAAAGGTACTTGGTGTCGCCCACGGCCTGCACCTCGTCGTCCTTGCAGATCAGGATGGAGAAGACGTTGTATTTGTGTCGAAGCTCTGGGGACAGATCGTGGTCGACCTGCACCTCGCCACCCTTGCGGATAAGGATGGAGCGGACGTTGTATTTGTGTCGAAGCTCCGAGGACAGATCGTGGTCGACCTGCACCTCGTCGTCCTTGTGGATAAGGATGGAGCATGTTTTTAAACTTAGGTGAGTACTGGACTGCAGCTAAGCCCCCGAGTGGGAGGGTTGCTCACCACTCAGTAGGATTTTTTAAATATAGGCGAGTACTGGGTTGCAGCTAAGCCTCCGAGTGGGGGGGTTGCTCACCACTCGGTAGGATTTTTTAAACTTAGGTGAGTACTGGACTGCAACTAAGCCCCCGAGTGGGAGGGTTGCTCACCACTCGGTAGGATTTTTTAAACTTAGGCGAGTACTAGACTGCAGCTAAGCCTCCGAGTGGGAGGGTTGCTCAACACTCAGTAGGATTTATTAAACTTAGGCGAGTACTGGACTGGAGCTAAGCCCCCGAGTGGGAGGGTTTCTCCCCACTCGGTAGGAATTTTTTTAACTTAGGCGAGTACTGGACTGCAGCTAAGCCCCCGAGTGGGAGGGTTGCTCACCACTCGGTAGGATTTTTTAAATATAGGCGAGTACTGGGCTGCAGCTAAGCCTCCGAGTGGGAGGGTTGCTCACCACTCGGTAGGATTTTTTAAACTTAGGCGAGTACTGGACTGCAGCTAAGCCCCCGAGTGGGAGGGTTGCTCAACACTCGGTAGGATTTTTTAAACTTAGGCGAGTACTAGACTGCAGCTAAGCCTCCGAGTGGGAGGGTTGCTCAACACTCTGTAGGATTTTTTAAACTTAGGAGAGTACTGGACTGCAGCTAAGCCCCCGAGTGGGAGGGTTGCTCCCCACTCGGTAGGATTTTTTTAACTTAGGCGAGTACTGGACTGCAGCTAAGCCCCCGAGTGGGAGGGTTGCTCACCACTCGGTAGGATTTTTTTTAAACTTAGGGAGTACTGGACTGCAGCTAAGCCCCCGAGTGGGAGGGTTGCTCACCACTCGAGAGGACTTTTTATACTTAGGCGAGTACTGGACTACAGCTAAGCCCCCGAGTGGGAGGGTTGCTCACCACTCGGTAGGATTTTTTGAAAACTTAGGCGAGTACTGGACTGCACCTAAGCCCCCAAGTGGGAAGGTTGCTCACCACTCGGTAGGATTTTTAATACTTAGGCGAAACGGATTCGCAGCTAAGCCCCCGAGTGAGAGACTTTCTCATCACTCGGTAGGATTTTCTTTTTTGGAACTTAGGCGAAGCGGATTCGCAGCTAAGGCACCCACTGGGGGATTTAGAACACTTAAAAAAGGAACAACACTCATCTAGGAGACTGTGAAACTGTGTCTTTGATAATCAAACTAGAATGTATTTCTTATTACATCTCAACAATTTGAATGCTTAAGTATAAAAGGGGTGGAGCAACTCCGCATTCCAAGCGTGTGGCTCGTCTTTATTGTGCTCCACATTGTAGAGGCAATAAGCTCCATTGTGAAGTACTTTGGTGATGATGAAGGGGCCTTCCCAAGTAGGAGCAAGCTTGTGTGGTTTCTTCCGATCCACTCGAAGAACCAGGTCTCCCTCTTGAAATGCTTGACCTCTCACATTTCTGGCGTGGAATCGACGCAGGTCTTGCTGATAAATGGTTAACTGAATCAGGGCCATCTCCATTTCCTCTTCCAGAAGATCAAATGTGTCTTGCTGAGCCTGTTCCGCTTCGTCTTTTGAGAAAAGTTCGACTCGAGGCGCATTGTGGAGCAAGTCACTGGGAAGCACAGCTTTAGCCCCATAGACTAAGAAGAATGGAGTTCGGCCAGTCGACCGATTAGGAGTTGTAATCAATCCCCAAAGCACTGATGGAAGTTCATCGACCCAGGCGCCCGCTACATGCTTGAGGTCACACATCAATCGGGGTTTCAGTCCTTTGAGAATCAATCTGTTTGCTCTTTCAGCTTGTCCATTCGACTGGGGATGGGCAACTGAAGCATAGTTGACTCAAGTGCCTTGGGAAGCGCAAAAGGCTCTGAACTCATCAGAATCGAAGTTCTATCTGTGATGATGCTATGCGGGACACCATATCTGAATGTTAACTCTCTGATGAAGCTGACAGCAGTACTTGCTTTGAGGTTTTTGATAGGCTTGGCTTCAATCCATTTGGTGAACTTGTCGACTGCTATGAGCACATGGGTGAAGCCACTTCTGCCAGTCTTCAGAGGTCCAACCATATCTAATCCCCAAACAGCAAAGGGCCAGACGACTGCAATGGTCTTCAGGGCTGATGCAGGCTTGTGAGACATGTTGGAGTAGAACTGGCAACCTACACATTTGTCGACACAGTAGAGCTTGCACACTTTGTTAGCTCCCTTTGGATCGACAAAACCTTCCGGTTGCATCATATACAACTCTTCTTCCAGAAATTGATTCAGGAATGCAGTTTTGACATCCATTTGCCAAATTTCATAATCATAAAATGCGGCAATTGCTAACATGATTCGGACAGACTTAAGCATCGCTACGGGTGAGAAGGTCTCATCGTAGTTAATCCCTTGAACTTGTCGAAAACCTTTCGCAACAAGTCGAGCTTTGTAGATAGTAACATTACCGTCAGCATCAGTCTTCTTCTTCAAGATCCATTTATTCTCAATTGCTTGCCGATCATCGGGCAAGTCAACCAAAGTCCACACTTTGTTCTCATACATGGATCCCATCTCAGATTTCATGGCCTCAAGCCATTTTGTGGAATCTGGGCTCACCATCGCTTCTTCATAGTTCATAGGTTCATCATGATCTAGTAACATGACTTCCAGAACAGGATTACCGTACCACTCTGGTGCGGATCTTACTCTGGTTGATCTACGAGGTTCAGTAGTAACTTGATCTGAAGTTCCATGATCATCATCATTAACTTCCTCACTAATTGGTGTAGGCGTCACAAAAACCGGTTTCTGTGATGAACTACTTTCCAATAGAGGAGCAGGTATAGTTACCTCATCAAGTTCCACTTTCCTCCCACTTACTTCTTTCGAGAGAAGCTCCTTCTCTAGAAAGGATCCATTCTTAGCACGAATGTTTTGCCTTCGGATCTGTGATAGAAGGTGTACCCAATAGTCTCCTTTGGGTATCCTATGAAGACACATTTCTCGGATTTGGGTTCGAGCTTATCAGGTTGAAGCTTTTTCACATAAGCATCGCAGCCCCAAACTTTCAGAAACGACAACTTTGGTTTCTTGCCAAACCACAGTTCATAAGGCGTTGTCTCAATGGATTTCGATGGTCCCCTATTTAATGTGAATGCGGCCATCTCTAAAGCATAACCCCAAAATGATAGCGGTAAATCTGTAAGAGACATCATAGATCGCACTATATCTAGTAAAGTACGATTACGATGTTCGGACACACCATTGCGCTGTGGTGTTCCAGGTGGCGTGAGTTGCGAAACTATTCCGCATTGTTTCAAATGCAGACCAAACTCATAACTCAAATATTCTCCTCCATGATCAGATCATAGAAACTTTATTTTCTTGTTACGATGATTTTCAACTTCACTCTGAAATTCTTTGAACTTTTCAAATGTTTCATACTTATGCTTCATCAAGTAGATATACCAAATATGCTTAAATCATCTGTGAAGGTGAGAAAATAACGATATCCGCCACAAGCCTCAACATTCATCGGACCACATACATCTATATGTATGATTTCCAACAAACCTGTTGCTATTTCCATAGTTCCAGAGAACGGCGTTTTAGTCATCTTTTCCATGAGGCACGGTTCGCAAGTACCAAGTGATTCATAATCAAGTGGTTCCAAAATTCCATCAGTATGGAGTTTTTCATGCGCTTTACACCGATATGACCTAAATGGCAGTGCCACAAATAAGTTGCACTATCATTATCAACTCTGCATCTTTTGGCTTCAACATTATGAATATGTGTATCACTACTATCGAGATTCATCAAAAATAGACCACTCTTCAAGGGTGCATGACCATAAAAGATATTACTCATATAAATAGAACAACCATTATTCTCTGATTTAAATGAATAACCGTCTCACATCAAACAAGATCCAGATATAATGTTCATGCTCAGCGCTGGCACCAAATAAAAATTATTTAGGTCTAATACTAATCCCGAAGGTAGATGTAGAGGTAGCGTGCCGACCGCGATCACATCGACTTTGGAACCATTTCCCACGCGCATCGTCACCTCGTCCTTTGCCAGTGTTCGCTTAATCTGTAGTCCCTGTTTTGAGTTGCAAATATTAGCAACAGAACCAGTATCAAATACCCAGGTGCTACTGCGAGCTCTAGTAAGGTACACATCAATAACATGTATATCACATATACCTTTGTTCACCTTGCCATCCTTCTTATCCGCCAAATACTTGGGTCAGTTTCGCTTCCAGTGACCAGTCTTCTTGTAGTAGAAGCACTCAATCTCAGGCTTAGGTCCAGACTTGGGTTTCTTCTCCTGAGCAGCAACTTGCTTGCTGTTCTTCTTGAAGTTTCCCTTCTTCTTCCCTTTGCCCTTCTTGAAACTGGTGGTCTTACTGACCATCAACACTTGATGCTCCTTCTTGATTTCTACCTCCGCAGCCTTTAGCATTGCGAAGAGCTCGGGAATTTTCTTATCCATCCCTTGCATATTATAGTTCATCACGAAGCTCTTGTAGCTTGGTGGAAGTGATTGGAGAATTCTGTCAATGACGCTATCATCCGGAAGATTAACTCCCAGTTGAATCAAGTGATTGTAGTACCCAGACATCTTGAATATATGCTCACTGACAGAACTATTCTCCTCCATCTTGCAACTATAGAACTTATTGGAGACTTCATATCTCTCAATTCGGGCATTCTTTTGAAATGTTAACTTCAACTCCTGGAACATCTCATATGCTCCATCCCGGTTCTAAGTCGTAAGGCATGGCACACTGAACTATCGAGTAGTCATCAACACACGACTGCCAGGAATTCACAATGTCTGCAGTTGCTGGTGCAGGTGGTACACCCAGCGGTGCTTCCAGGACGTAACTCTTCTATGCAGCAATGAGGATAATCCTCATGTTACGGACCCAGTCCATGTAATTACTACCATCATCTTTCAACTTTGCTTTCTTAAGGAACGCATTAAAATTCAAGGGAACAACAGCACGGGCCATCTATCTACAATCAAACATAGACAAGCAAGATACTATCAGGTACTAAGTTCATGATAAATTTAAGTTCAATTAATCATATTACTTAAGAACTCCCACTTAGAAAGATATCCCTCTAATCTTCTAAGTGATCACGTGATCCAAATCAACTAAACCATAACCGATCATCACGTGAAATGGAGTAGTTTTCAATGGTGAACATCACTATGTTGATCATATCTACTATATGATTCACGCTCGACCTTTCGGTCTCAATGTTCCGAGGCCATATCTGCATATGTTAGGCTCGTCAAGTTTAACCTGAGTATTCTGCGTGTGCAAAAACTGGCTTGCACCCGTTGTAGATGGACGTAGAGCTTATCACACCCGATCATCACGTGGTGTCTGGGCATGACGAACTTTGGCAAGGTGCATACTCAGGGAGAACACTTTTATCTTCAAATTTAGTGAGAGATCATCTTATAATGCTACCGTCAATCAAAGCAAGATAAGATGCATAAAAGATAAGCATCACATGCAATCAATATAAGTGATATGATATGGCCATCATCATTTTGTTCTTGTGATCTCCATCTCTGAAGCATCTTCATGATCACCATCGTCACCGGCGCGACACCTTGATCTCCATCGTAGCATCGTTGTCGTCTCGCCAATCTTATGCTTCCACGACTATCGCTACCACTTAGTGATAAAGTAAAGCATTACAGGGCGATTGCATTGCATACAATAAAGCGACAACCATATGGCTCCTGCCAGTTGCCGATAACTTGGTTGCAAAACATGATCATCTCATACAATAAAATTTAGCATCATGTCTTGACCATATCACATCACAACATGCCCTGCAAAAACAAGTTAGACGTCATCTACTTTGTTGTTGCAAATTTTATGTGGTTGCTGCGGGCTTAGCAAGAACCGTTCTTACCTACGCATCAAAACCACAACGATAATTTTTCAAGTTGGTGTTGTTTTAACCTTCGCAAGGACCAGGCGTAGCCACACTCGGTTCAACTAAAGTTGGAGAAACTGACACCAGCCAGCCACCTGTGTGCAAAGCACGTCGGTAGAACCAGTCTCGCGTAAGCGTACGCGTAATGTCGGTCCGGGCTGCTTCATCCAACAATACCGCCAAACCAAAGTATGACATGCTGGTAAGCAGTATGACTTATATCGCCCACAACTCACTTGTGTTCTACTCGTGCATATGACATCTACGCATAAAACCTGGCTCGGATGCCACTGTTTGGTAACGTAGTAATTTCAAAATTTTCCATCGCACACACAAGATCATGGTGATGCACAGCAACGAGAGGGGATAGTGTTGTCCACGTACCCTCGTAGACCGAAAGTGGAAGCGTTAGCACAACGCGGTTGATGTAGTCGTATGTCTTCACGATCCGACCGATCAAGTACCGAACGTACGGCACCTCCGAGTTCAGCACACGTTCAGCCCGATGACGTCCCTCAAACTCCGATCCAGCCGAGTGTTGAGGGAGAGTTTCGTCAGCATGACGGCGCGGTGACGATGTTGATGTTCTACCGACGCAGGGCTTCGCCTAAGCACCGCTACAGCAATATCGAGGTGGACTATGGTGGAGGGGGCACCGCACACGGCTAAAAGATCAAACGATCTATTGTTGTTTCTCTGGGGTGCCCCCTTGCCCCCGTATATAAAGGAGCAAGGGGGTGTGCGGCCGTCCAGGGGGGAGGCGCGCCAGGAGGAGTCCTACACCCGGTACTCCCACCGGGAGTAGGACTCCCCCCCTTTCCTAGTTGGATTAGGACTTGGGAGGGGTAAAGAGTGGAGGAGAAGAAGGAAGGGGGTGTGTCACCCCCCTCTCCTTGTCCTATTCGGACTGGGGGGAGGGGCGCGCGGCCCAGCCCTAGCCGCCTCTCCTCTCTTCCACCTTGGCCCATTAAGGCCCATTAAGGCCCCGGGGGGTTCCGATAACCTCCCGGTACTCCGGTAAAATCCTGATTTCACCCGGAACACTTCCGATATCCAAACATAGGCTTCCAATATATCAATCTTCATCTCTCGACCATTTAGAGACTCCTCGTCATGTCTGTGATCACATCCGGGACTCCGAACAACCTTCGGTACATCAAAACATATAAACTCATAATATAACTATCATCGAAACGTTAAGCGTGCGGACCCTACGGGTTCGAGAACTATGTAGACATGGCCGAGACACATCTCCGGTCAATAACCAACAGCGGAACCTGGATGCTCATATTGGCTCCCACATATTCTACGAAGATCTTTATCGGTCAAACCGCATAACAACATAAGTTGTTCCCTTTGTCATCGGTATGTTACTTGCCTGAGATTCGATCGACGGTATCTCAATACCTAGTTCAATCTCGTTACCGGCAAGCCTCTTTACTCGTTCCGTAATACATCATCCCGCAACTAACTCATTAGTTGCAATGCTTGCAAGGCTTAAGTGATGTGCATTACCAAGAGGGCCCAGAGATACCTCTCCGACAATTGCAGTGAGAAATTCTAATCTCGAAATACGCCAACCCAACAAGTACCTTCAGAGACACCTGTAGAGCACCTTTATAATCACCCAGTTACGTTGTGACGTTTGGTAGCACACAAAGTGTTCCTCCGGTAAACGGGAGTTGCATAATCTCATAGTTATAGGAACATGTATAAGTCATGAAGAAAGCAATAGCAGAATACTAAACGATCGTGTGCTAAGCTAACGGAATGGGTCAAGTCAATCACATCATTCTCCTAATGATGTGACCCCGTTAATCAAATGAAAACTCATGTCTATGGTTAGGAAACATAACCATCTTTGATGAACGAGCTAGTCAAGTAGAGGCATACTAGTGACAATCTGTTTGTCTATGTATTCACACATCTATTATGTTTCCGGTTAATACAATTCTAGCATGAATAATAAACATTTATCATGATATAAGGAAATAAATAATAACTTTATTATTGCCTCTAGGGCATATTTCCTTCAGTCTCCCACTTGCACTAGAGTCAATAATCTAGATTACATAGTTATGATTCTAACACCCATGGAGCCTTGGTGCTGATCATGTTTTGCTCGTGGAAGAGGCTTAGTCAATGGGTCTGCAACTTTCTGATCCGTATGTATCTTGCAAATTTCTATGTCTCCCACCTGGACTAAATCCTAGATGGAATTGGAGCGTCTCTTGATGTGCTTGGTTCTCTTGTGAAATCTGGATTCCTTCGCCAAGGCAATTGCACCAGTATTGTCACAAAATATTTTCATTGGACCCGATGCACTAGGTATGACACCTAGATCGAATATGAACTCCTTCATCTAGACTCCTTCATTTGCTACTTCCGAAGCAGCTATGTACTCCGCTTCACATGTAGATCCCGCCACAACGCTCTGTTTAGAACTGCACCAACTGACAGCTCCATCGTTCAATGTAAACACGTATCCTGTTTGTGATTTAGAATCATCCGGATCAGTGTCAAAGCTTGCATCAACGTAACCGTTTACAATGAGCTCTTTTTCACCTCCATAAACGAGAAACATATCCTTAGTCCTTTTCAGGTATTTCAGGATGTTCTTGACCGCTGTCCAGTGATCCACTCCTGGATTACTTTGGTACCTCCCTGCTAGACTTATAGCAAGGCACACATCAGGTCTGGTACACAGCATTGCATACATGATAGAGCCTATGGCTGAAGCATAGGGACCATCTTTCATTTTCTCTCTATCTTCTGTAGTGGTCGGGCATTGAGTCTTACTCAACTTCGCACCTTGTAACACAGGAAAGAACCCTTTCTTTGCTTGATCCATTTTGAACTTCTTCAAAACTTTGTCAAGGTATGTGCTTTGTGAAAGCCCAATTAAGCGTCTTGATCTATCTCTATAGATCTTGATGCCCAATATATAAGCAGCTTCACCGAGGTCTTTCATTGAAAAACTCTTATTCAAGTATCCCTTTATGCTATCCAGAAATTCTATATCATTTCCAATCAACAATATGTCATCCACATATAATATTAGAAATGCTACAGAGCTCCCACTCACTTTCTTGTAAATACAGGCTTCTCCAAAATTCTAACAAAACCAAATGCTTTGATCACACTATCAAAGCGTTTATTCCAACTCCGAGAGGCTTGCACCAGTCCATAAATGGATCGCTGGAGCTTGCACACTTTGTTAGCTCCCTTTGGATCGACAAAACCTTCCAGTTGCATCATATACAACTCTTCTTCCAGAAATCCATTCAGGAATGCAGTTTTGACATCCATTTGCCAAATTTCATAATCATAAAATGCGGCAATTGCTAACATGATTCGGACAGACTTAAGCATCGCTACGGGTGAGAAGGTCTCATCGTAGTTAATCCCTTGAACTTGTCGAAAACCTTTCGCAACAAGTCGAGCTTTGTAGATAGTAACATTACCGTCAGCATCAGTCTTCTTCTTCAAGATCCATTTATTCTCAATTGCTTGCCGATCATCGGGCAAGTCAACCAAAGTCCACACTTTGTTCTCATACATGGATCCCATCTCAGATTTCATGGCCTCAAGCCATTTTGTGGAATCTGGGCTCACCATCGCTTCTTCATAGTTCGTAGGTTCATCATGATCTAGTAACATGACTTCCAGAACAGGATTACCGTACCACTCTGGTGCGGATCTTACTCTGGTTGATCTACGAGGTTCAATAGTAACTTGTGTAGGCATCACAGAAACCGGTTTCTGTGATGAACTACTTTCCAATAGAGGAGCAGATATAGTTACGTCATCAAGTTCCACTTTCCTCCCACTCACTTATTTCGAGAGAAACTCCTTCTCTAGAAAGGATCCATTCTTAGCAACGAATGTTTTGCCTTCGGATCTGTGATAGAAGGTGTACCCAATAGTCTCCTTTGGGTATCCTATGAAGACACATTTCTCCGATTTGGGTTCGAGCTTATCAGGTTGAAGCTTTTTCACATAAGCATCGCAGCCCCAAACTTTTAGAAACGACAACTTTGGTTTCTTGCTAAACCACAGTTCATAAGGCGTCGTCTCAATGGATTTCGATGGTGCCCTATTTAATGTGAATGCGGCCGTCTCTAAAGCATAACCCCAAAATGATAGTGGTAAATCTGTAAGAGACATCATAGATCGCACCATATCTAGTAAAGTGCGGTTACGACATTCGGACACACCATTACGTTGTGTTGTTCCAGGTGGCGTGAGTTGCGAAACTATTCCACATTGTTTCAAATTTAGACCAAACTCGTAACTCAAATATTCTTCTCCATGATCAGATCGTAGAAACTTTATTTTCTTGTTACGATGATTTTCAACTTCACTCTGAAATTCTTTGAACTTTTCAAATGTTTCAGACTTATGCTTCATCAAGTAGATATACCCATATCTGCTTAAATCATCTGTGAAGGTGAGAAAATAACGATATCCACCACGAGCCTCAACATTCATCGGACCACATACATATGTATGTATGTATGATTTCCAACAAATCTGTTGCTCTCTCCATACTTCCGGAGAACGGCATTTTAGTCATCTTGCCCATGAGGCACGGTTCGCAAGTACCAAGTGATTCATAATCAAGTGGTTCCAAAAGTCCATCATTCTTCATGTCTCGACCATTTCGAGACTCCTCGTCATTAAGTCCCAGCCCTAGCCTCCTCTCCTCTCTTCCACCTAGGCCCATTAAGGCCCATTAAGTCCCCGGGGGGTTCCGGTAACCTCCCGGTACTCCGGTAAAATCCTGATTTCACCCGGAACACTTCCGATATCCAAACATAGGCTTCCAATATATCAATCTTCATGTCTCGACCATTTCGAGACTCCTCGTCATGTCCGTGACCACATCCGGGACTCTGAACAACCTTCGGTACATCAAAACATATAAACTCATAATATAACTGTCATCGAAACGTTAAGCGTGCAGACCCTACGGGTTCGAGAACTATGTAGAAACGGCCGAGACACGTCTCCGGTCAATAACCAACAGCGGAACCTGGATGCTCATATTGGCTCCCACATATTCTAT
Source organism: Triticum urartu (assembly GCF_003073215.2). NCBI lineage: Eukaryota > Viridiplantae > Streptophyta > Magnoliopsida > Poales > Poaceae > Triticum > Triticum urartu. Next base: position 145,766,038 of record NC_053024.1, on the reverse strand, counting down.
GAAGATCTTTATCGGTCAAACCGCATAACAACATATGTTGTTCCCTTTGTCATTGGTATGTTACTTGCCCGAGATTCGATCGCCGGTATCTCAATACCTAGTTCAATCTCGTTACCGGCAAGTCCCTTTACTCATTCCGTAATACATCATCTCGCAACTAACTCATTAGTTGCAATGCTTGCAAGGCTTAAGTGATGTGCATTACCGAGAGGGTCCAGAGATACCTCTCCGACAATCGGAGTGACAAATTCTAATCTCGAAATACGCCAACCCAACAAGTACCTTTGGAGACACCTGTAGAGCACCTTTATAATCACCCAGTTACATTGTGACGTTTGGTAGCACATAAAGTGTTCCTCCGGTAAACGGGAGTTGCATAATCTCATAGTTATAGGAACATGTATAAGTCATGAAGAAAGCAATAGCAGAATACTAAACGATCGTGTGCTAAGCTAACGGAATGGGTCAAGTCAATCACATCATTCTCCTAATGATGTGACCCCGTTAATCAAATGACAACTCATGTCTATGGTTAGGAAACATAACCATCTTTGATCAACGAGCTAGTCAAGTAGAGGCATACTAGTGACAATCTGTTTGTCTATGTATTCACACATCTATTATGTTTCCGGTTAATAAAATTCTAGCATGAATAATAAACATTTATCATGATATAAGGAAATAAATAATAACTTTATTATTGCCTCTAGGGCATATTTCCTTCAAATGCCTCCGACGGTGTACCGGGATATGCAATGAATCAAGAGTGACATGTATGAAAGAATTATGAACGGTGGCTTTGCCACAAATACGATGTCAACTAGATGATCATGCAAAGCAATATGACAATGATGAAGCGTGTCATAATAACGGAATGATGGAAAGTTGCATGGCAATATATCTCGGAATGGCTATGGAAATGCCATAATAGGTAGGTATGGTGGCTGTTTTGAGGAAGGTGTATGGTGGGTTTATGGCACCGGCGAAAGTTGCACGGTAATAGAGAGGCTAGCAATGATGGAAGGGTGAGAGTGTGTATAATCCATGGACTCAACATTAGTCATAAAGAACTCACATACTTATTGCAAAAATTTATTAGCTATCGAAACAAAGTACTACGCGCATGCTCCTAGGGGGATAGATTGGTAGGAAAAGACCATCGCTTGTCCCCGACCGCCACTCATAAGGAAGACAATCAATAAATAAATCATGCTCCGACTTCATCACATAACGGTTCACCATACGTGCATCCTACGGGAATCACAAACTTTAACACAAGTATTTCTCAAATTCACAATTAATCAACTAGCATGACTCTAATATCACCATCTTTATATCTCAAAACAATCATCAAATATCAAACTTCTCATAGTATTCAATGCACTTTTATGATAGTTTTTATTATACCCATCTTCGATGCCTATCATATTAGGACTAATTTTATAACCAAAGCAAATTACCATGCTGTTATAAAGGACTCTCAAAATAATATAAGTGAAGCATGAGAGATAAATAATTTCTATAAAATAAAACCACCACCGTGCTCTAAAAGATATAAGTGAAGTACTAGAGCAAAATTATCTAACTCAACAGATATAAGTGAAGCACATAGAGTATTCTAATAAATTCCCATTCATGTGTGTCTCTCCCAAAAGGTTTGTACATCAAGGATTATTGTGGTAAACTAAAAAGCAAAGACTCAAATCATACAAGCCGCTCCAAGCAAAACACATATCATGTCGTGAATAAAAATATAGCCTCAAGTAAAGTTACCGATAGAAGAAGACGAAAGAGGGGATGCCTTCCGGGGCGTCCCCAAGCTTAGGCTTTTGGTTGTCCTTGAATTTTACCTTGGGGTGCCTTGGGCATCCCCAAGCTTAGGCTCTTGCCACTCTTTATTCCATAATCCATCAAATCTTTACCCAAAACTTGAAAACTTCACAACACAAAACTTAAAGAGAAAATCTCATGAGCTCCGTTAGTATAAGAAAACAAACCACCACTTAAGGTACTGTAATGAACTCATTATTTATTTATATTGGTGTTAAACCTACTGTATTCCAACTTCTCTATGGTTCATAACCTCCGATAGTAGCCATAGATTCATCAAAATAGGCAAACAACACGCGAAAAACAGAATCTGTCAAAAACAGAACAGTCTGTAGTAATCTGCAGGTTTCGAATACTTCTGTAACCCCCAAAATTCTAAAATAAATTGCAGGACTTGAGTAATTTATCTATTAATCATCTGCAAAAATAATGAACTTAATCGCACTCTCCAGTAATAGATGGCAGCAAATATCGTGAGCGCTAAAGTTTCTGTTTTTACAGCAAGATTACTAAAACTTCCCCCAAGTCTTCCCAAAGGTTCTACTTGGCACAAACACTAATTAAAAGCATAAAAACACATATAAACAGAGTCTAGATGAACTATTTATTACTAAACAGAACCAAAAATCAAGGAACAAAAATAAAATTGGGTTGCCTCCCAACAAGCGCTATCGTTTAACGCCCCTAGCTAGGCATAAAAGCAAGGATAGATCTAGGTATTGCCATGATAATGATAAGGTAAATCGCAAAAAGTCATCTCATACTCCCTACGTTCAGCAGAAAGCTTTCTTTGTGGCAAGCAAAAGTAATCAAAAAGGCTAAATTTAATGGGACAAAAGTCCCCAAGATCAAGCTCTGGAGGTATTGGTTCCTCCTTTGGCCCCTCATATTGCACAACCAATTCATCATTATAAGCATTCTTTTGGCAAAAAAGTCATGAGCCTTTGTTCAAGGGAAAAACCTAATGCGTTATTCCGGATAGCAAAGTTATCATTAAGTTCAGAGATCCTGTCAACAAGAACATTGGTAGGAACCTTTTTTCTAAGGTTTTCATTAAAAGCAACATGATCTAAAGATCGTAAACGCATAATGTCTTCTTGATAAAAAAAGGATTGCTTCTATGGGAGGACGGCCGGCATCCACCCTATAATGTGCAAAAATTTCATTGGCCTCTTTTATTATAAATCTGAACTCATGAGCTAAAAGAGATGGTCGCTGCTCGCTTAACAGAAGAATGCTCAATATTAGAGAATTCTAGGAAAATCCTTTGTGTGGAAGGATGCATATGTAAAAATTGTCTTTCAAGTTCAACTATGAGCAAAGATATAGCATCCGTGAGACTACTAGTTTTATGAAGAATAGATCCACTCATGGTAGGCAAAGCACCGACACAAGTAAAAAAATCTTGAATAACTCCCTTCCCAATAATATTACCGCTACCAATCCAAAACTTTTTAGTGTGTAAAATAGTAGGATTTTCAAGAGGATCATCAATAGCATCAAAGTTTTCCATATTATTATCCTTATCAACGATAACCTCCCCAGTTTCAGACATGATGGCAACAAATTGCAAAAAAAAACGAGCACATAGAAGGCAGGAAGGAAAAAAGAGGGTGAATAAAACGGCAAGGGCGAAGTGGGGGAGAGGAAAACGAGAGGCAAATGGCAAATAATGTAATGCGAGGGATAAGAGTTTGTGATGGGTACTTGGTATGTCTTGACTTGTGGTAGGTATCCCCGACAACGGCGCCAGAAATCCTTCTTGCTACCTCTTGAGCACGGCGTTGGTTTTCCCTTGAAGAGGAAAGGGTGATGCAGCAAAGTAGTGTAAGTATTTCCCTCAGTTTTTGAGAACCAAGGTATCAATCCAATAGGAGACTACATGCAAGTCCCTCGTACCTACACAAACAAATAAGAACCTCGCAACCAACGTGATAAAGGGGTTGTCAATCCCTTGACGGTCACTTACGAGAGTGAGATCTGATAGAGATAATAATAATAAGATAAATATTTTGGTATTTTTATGATATAGATTGGAAGTAAAGATTGCAAAATAAACGGCGCTAGAAATAAATTGTTGACGGGAGATTAATATAATAGAGAATAGACCCGGGGGTCATAGGTTTCACTAGTGGCTTCTCTCAAGATAGCATAAGTATTACGGTGGGTGAACAAATTACTGTCGAGCAATTGATAGAAAAGTGAATAATTATGAGAATATCTAGGCATGATCATGTATATAGGCACCACGTCCGCGACAAGTAGTCCGAAATGATTATGCATCTACTACTATTACTCCACACATCGCCCGCTATCCAGCATGCATCTAGAGTATTAAGTTCATAAGAACAGAGTAATGCATTAGGCAAGATGACATGATGTAGAGGGATAAACTCAAGCAATATAATATAAATCCCATCTTTTTATCCTCGATGGCAACAATACAATACATGCCTTGCTGCCCCTGCTGTCACTGGGAAAGGACACTACAAGATTGAACCCAAAGCTAAGCACTTCTCACATTGCAAGAAAGATCAATCTAGTAGGCCAAACCAAATTGATAATTCGAAGAGACTTGCAAGTATAACCAATCATACATAAAAGATTTCAGAGAAGAATCAAATATTGTTCATAGATAAACTTGATCATAAACCCACAGTTCATCGGATCTCGACAAACACACCGCAAAAAGAGTTACATCAAATAGATCTCCAAGAAGATCGAGGAGAACAATGTATTGAGATCCAAAGAGAGAGAAGAAGCCATCTAGCTAATAACTATGGACCCGGAGATCTGAGGTAAACTACTCACACATCATCGGAGAGGCTATGGTGTTGATGTAGAAGCACTCTGTGATCGATGCCCCCTCTGGTGGAGCTCCGGAAAAGGCCCCAAGATGGGATCTCTTGGGTACAGAAGGTTGCGGCAGTGGAAATAGGGTTTCGTGGTGCTTCTGGATGTTTTCAAGGTATATGTGGACATATATAGAAGAAAGAAGTAGGTCGGTGGAGCCACGAGGGGCCCACGAGGGTGGAGGGCGCCCCCGGGGGTAGGCGTGCCCCCCTGCCTCGTGGCCTCCGTGTTGGTTGCTTGACGTCCACTCCAAGTCCCATGAATCACGTTTGTTCCACAAATAACTCTCTCGAAAGTTTTATTCCGTTTGGATTCCGTTTGATATTCTTTTTCTGCGAAACACTGAAATAGGCAAAAAAACAGTAATTTGCACTGAGCCTTGGGTTAGTAGGTTAGTCTCAAAAATAATATAAAAATGTATAAATAAGCTCATTAACATCCAAAACAGATAATATAATAGTATGGAACAATCAAAAACTATAGATACATTGGAGACGTATCAATTCTCCTAGGTGTCGGCTACTGCAAAATTTGAGTTGACGGGGTCACCTCACGAGCATCAAATGATGATTCTTGCGGTGCAGTATGCAACAACAGGCCAGGAAAATACCTCGGCGCATCAGCCATCAGATGTGCAGGTATCAATGATCTGGGGATGCTCGAAGCGCTGGCCTGTAGAGAAGCCATTTCCCTTGCCCTGTACTTCTCACTATCTCATGTGTTAGTAGCTTCAGACTGGAAGGAAGTTGTAACTAATATCAATAAGGGTACGGATGGGCTCTACGCTAGCATTATAAAGAAGATTAAGTCAATGGCTTTGTAGTTTACAAAGTGCTCCTTCATCTTTGAAGGGCGCGAGATGAACTATCAGGCACGTAGCCTCGCCAAACACACTTTGGAACTTTCATTGGGGCGCTATCTATGGCTCCTAAACCCTTAGGATTTATCTTGTATTCCTTTTCATTAAAACAATGATCAATAAATAAGAGTCAGTTTGGACTAAAAAAACTAATCGCGTTGGGAAACACTAAAAAGCTCGGCACACAAACAACGGGAGAATTTGCACTACACGACTACTACTATCCCACATATGCTTGTTGGTTGGGCCATCTGGAATGAGAGGAACACTAGAGTTTTTAGGAAGAAATCAACGCCTCCCTTCTACATTCTAAAACTAATCCAAGATGAAGCCAAACTTTGGGTCACGGCAGGAGCTACGCACCTGAGCATTATCATGCCGCGAGAGTAGTTGTTATTTTCCTTTTGTTGACGGACGGGCTATGTTGTAGAGCCACTAATTTGTACTCTACAACTTTTCTCCTTTATTAATGAATGAGGCAAGTCTTTTGCCTCTGTTTTAAAGAAAAAACTATCCCACATGTGGTAGGCCATTATTATCCTGCTCGTGACCCCGTCTAAAGAGCATGTGAGCATGAGAGCTATATCTCGCCTCTAGTGGTTATGTGAAAGTTCTACGCAAGTTCGTGGAATCTCCTATCAGTTTTGGGAGGTTTCACATGATTTTGTTGTCCTTTTGTGTGTTTTTCTTTATGGTTTTCATTGGTATTTCCAGTCTTTATTTCTTGGTTTATTTTATTATTTTGATTTCCTTTTTATTTTTTCAATTACATGTCAATTTTGTCAACCAAAAATGTACAATTTTTGTATACACACGTACTTTTTTGATACACCTTGAATATGTTTCTACTACTTAATTATTTTTTATATATGTTTGAGCATTTTTTGTACAAAATTTAGATATTTTCACATATAACTTAAATGTTTTTGAATGATATGAAACACTTTTTTGTTACACACATTTCTTTAATAAATGTCACGAACATAATTTTAGGACCTGTGATCATATTCAAATGTCACTTACATGTTCCTGAATGATACTCCCTCCGTCCCAATATTCTTGTCTTACATTTGCCTAAATACGGATGTATCTAGTTACGTTTCAGTGTTAGATACATCCATATCTAGACAAATCTAAGACAAGAATTTTGGGACGGAGGGGGTATTAAACAATTTTCAAAACTTATGTGATTCTTTATTATGAATAAATCATTTCTTTAAAAACTATGTTTGGCCTGAAGCAGGCAACAATAGGCCAGCTCAACGCGCTGGACGTCCACAAGCCTTAAGCCTCCTTTATTTTGCATTTTCTTTTTTTTCTTACCATTTTTTTTGTTTTTCTTTCATAATATTCTAAAAATAACTTTAGATCAAATTTGGAATAAATGTTAATAATGCATTTGACAAATAATAAACATGTATTGATAAATGTTTCTAATGTATAATAAAATGTACAATGCGTATGAAAAAAACTTGACATGAAAACATATTCCATATAAGAAAGAAGGTTAAACACTTGTAAGAAATGTTTTTGATGTATATCAAAAATTTACATGATGTATGGGAAAATGTAGAAATCAAAAAATATATTTATAAAAATGATAATCATATATTTGAAAAATACTGAACGTGTATAATAAAAACATTTCTGGTGTATAGGAAAAAATGGACAATATGTATGGAAAAAGGTTGACATCACAAAATATGTAAAAATATTAATTATGCACTTCAAAAAATTTAAACATGTATAAGAAAAATGTTTCTTATGTATACGAAAACTAAAATCTGTATGAAAAAACTGGCATCAGAACATATATCTGAAAAAATGTTAATCATGTGTTAAAAAAGTGAAATATATGAAAATAGTAATATTTAAGATGTATAAGAATCTTTTTACAGAAAAATAAGTTAATCTTATATATAGTAAAAAAAGTTAATCATGTATCTGAAAAATGTTAAACGTGTATGAAAGTTTTCCTGGGGTTTATACGGAAAATGTACATTGTGTGTGAAAGAAATTAGACATTAGTTGAAAAAACCCAAGGAAAACAAATCTAAGCTGAGGAACAAAGAAAGAAAACCAAAGAAAAAAAAAGAAACGTAGAAACTTATGCAAGACATTAGACACGGAGAAAAACAGAAAAATATAATAAATACTAAGAAAGAAAAAATGAAAACGTAAAAAAAATTAAGGAGAAAGGGCAAAGAAAAATAAAAGTAGAAACAAGAAAGAATGAAAATAATTCAAAGAAAAAACAAAAAGTAAAACAGAAATAAACAGAAAACACCAATGCTAAAGGCCGCATCGCAGTGGAAAATTGTGCTACAATAACTAGCTAGCACTGTACTGTAGCAAACAAAAAAAGCCTACATCTCGGTATAAGCCAGGCTACGTCTCAGGCTCGCTCCAGGCATGCGCAACGTCCAGGTCTTGAACCAAACTGGCCCATAGCCCTGGCGGATAGGGCTTGCGCAAGCAAGCTATAGCGCTGCTCGTATCTGAGCAGAGTCGGATCTTATTTGACGCTTATTTTGTCAAATTTTCGCTGAGACGCACAGACCAGTGCTAGTGATTATATATTGGGCTGGCACATTAAGGCATTACACGTACTACTGCACGGAAGGTTCCTGATTACCTTTTTTTCTTCCTTTTTTACGATTTATTCTTTCCTTTTTTCCTTTTATATTTTCTGAAAAATATTCGTAATTTTTGGTTTTTGAAATTTGTTCAAAATATTTTGATATTTAAATAATATCAATTTTTTAAAATATCGTTTTTTAAAAACTATTCTGAGAATTTTAGAAAATATTCGCATCTTTGAAAAAAGTTTCCATAATATTTTTTATGTCCAATTTTTTTATATAAAAAATCACTTCTTAGAAATAGTTTTTCCTGTGTATTTTTAAAAGACAAATAAAAAAACTAGACAAAAGATTGGTAGTTAGAATACCCGAGTCACTACGGTAACGTGGGTCGCGATAGAATTCGAGTCACTGCAGTGCGTGGTAATGGGCTTGGCCAATCGGCAAACTTACTTGTTTGTTTCATTGACAATTTGACACACAATGCGTAAAGTAGGGGGTCCCATGTGAGCCCCACTCCCTATTCTAAAAAACATGCATGTCTATCACAAAATAACTGACTGACAACAAATTATGTTTTTTCATGAGCCATGCAGGAGAACTGCAAATCAGTTGTTTGAATTTTACAAGTTTGCACAAGGGGAGTCTATGCTTGCACTGCATATGAAATAATAAATAGACTGCATACATTCGAAAGAATAGAGAATTCCAACAAGCATCGATCCACTAACCAGGAAGCTCACTGTTTTAGCTTGGTGTGTGTTATATGAGGATGCCTGATGTTTAGGCCATCTTTTGTAAAAAAAATCGTGCACAAGCAGGGTCTGGATTTAAATTGATAAAGCTAATAACAGCAGGGTAACAAGGTTCAAGAGTACATCAACAGTTACATAAAAGGGTACAAAGCTCAACTGCAAGAGGAGCGCAATTAGGGATAAACGAACACCTAGCTATTCTTCGGCGTTTCGTGAGCGGCATGGAGATGCTTGAGCTTGGTGAGAATGTTACCCGCCTCCTCACTATCCTTCCTCCTCTCGAGGGAACGCCACTGCTGAAAGAAAAGAGCCCATTTGAAAACATAGTTAGGAGCATGAGCAAGTATGATTCCTTCGATGGCTAATTTGTTGCTAGTTGTCCAAAGCTCCCAAGCTAAAGCTCCAAAAACTCTCCACCCTAGGCAACCCGCGGCATTGGCTCAAAAGCTCGAGGATATCATTCAAGGATGACAAGTTTCAGATGGAACCGAAGCAATCTCTAATACAACTCCAGAAGAATTGAGTTGGTGCACATTTTAAAATGATGTGATTAGCGTCTTCCGGTCTATCACAAAGGGCACAACATCCATTGCTAGGTCCATGACTCTTCTGCAGGTTAATGGCAGAGGGAAGCTTGTCGATGTCAGCTTGCCATAAAAAGATGTGAACTTTGAGCGGCACCCTTGCTGCCCAATGAGCTTTGGAGAAATTGATCTTAGGGCCCCGAACCAACTTAGCATACATAGATGGTTAGGCCATCCTCCAGAGATGGTTGACATTCAGTTAATTTGAAGCTAAGTTAATAAATGTGCTATGTTAATAAAATGATACCATCTCGATATAAAGCACATAGTATACACAGGAGCATGCACTGCTGACACAACACCCATCACGAATCTCCAGACATTATTGTTAGGGTAAATTGATTAAAAATCATTAGGCCTAATATTGTGATAAAAACACCTGAGAGGAAGCGTGTGTATCTAATATGGGCATAGTCATTCGAGGCAAATCCATAGTCTCTCGCCTTCTTGGTGCAGGTGTGATGAAGGGTGGGTGTCGAGGAGCCCATTCGGCACCGCCTTGCGCTGGGCGGCGTTGCTAGCGGCCTTCTGATCCTCTCTAGCATACTTTTAGGATCGGTAATTAGGAGTCTAGTTGTTTAACCCCTAGACGTGTGACACCCCCAAGGGCACTACCTCAGTTGTATGTGGTGCTAAGGGATACCATACTGCAAGTGCACAGGGCTATGTAACATTATTGGATAAAATGTTTTGAATACATAGAAGCGAAAAGGATGAGACTACAACCCCGCAGTAACGTTGTCACGGACGCAACTACGCTCACACTCGAACCGAAGTTTGGTAATACTTTACTGTTATTGGTTGCTATAAAATAAACTAAAAGCGGGGTTTTATGTAAGCTACAAACGAAAAGGCAAAAACAGTAACTAAAGGATGGCAAGTTTGTAGGTACGATGCTTGAGTAGTAAATGCGTTCTCAGAGGTGTTGGGATCATCACTACTAGTATACTGCACAATATATGCGAGTACATAGTTCTTAGTCTACATCTCTAATGCTCTTTGTATGTGGAATGTGTGGGCGGAGCCAAATAGAGATATGTTCATACATGCATCACCAACTCACCAACACATCGCGAACGTCACCATCATTCCTCCCACAACAGGTTATGGTAATAGTGATTAAAGGCTTCCCATTGACGTGACATAAAGCTTCGGGGTTCTTCGTTATTCCCTTATCTAAGGTTAGGGAGGAAGGAAGAAAAGTATTATCACCAAATACCTCCTCAACCCACCATCGCAATGTTAGTAAATCCGTCAAGTACAAAAGGACATATGTTGAGTGACCGATCTTACACGACATCATGGGGAATAATTAACTCATCACGTATAAAGAGGATATTGTATCTCCGCTATGGCCCAAGCCTCTCGGCGATAGGCCTCCACTCGACACCGTGTGAAGTTAGCCTTCATACGAATTTGGATCACAACTTAAGAGTTTGAGTGAAATATAATTGTTCTCGCGATTAATAGCATTTTGCTACAATAATATATCAACATTAGCAGGATACTAAAAGGTGATCATCACTATAAAATGGCATAAAACAACATTAACATTAATTACATATTAGTTTTCTAAGTAAAAGTTCTCATTGGTTTCATTGTACTTAGAAGATAGAACATGATTTTTATAGCAATTTTTAGTTCTATAACAGTGCAAAAATATTTTTAGAATAATCATAATATAGAAAATGCACCAAGTAAAATGAAAAAGGACAAGATAAACATGTTGGCCCAAAACCACCCATGGCAGCATGTTAAAAATCTAGCCCAGGAGACAAATTCATCAAAAAGTAAAACATTTTCTCTGGGCTAAGACAACTTGGGCCAGTGCCCATGTACATAATAGGCCCATTTTCATTTTGCATGCCCAACTATCACCCCGATCCATTTCCAAGGACGCCCTGGAGAGGAACAAAAATGGTGCCCAATCAAACCCTAATCCCATTTCTTCCGGCTCCTAGGTAGGAGAGACAATTGCAGCGGCGGCTCGAGACACGCCGACCATGGTGAGATGGTGGCTCCGCTGGACGGAGCAGTATGACATGGACTATGTCCCATGTGCTCCTTCGTCGAGCGTAGCTACTAGAGGCGCAACACATGGAACAAGGTGGTGATGTTTGGGAGGCGAGCGTGGGTGGCGGAGGATGAGAAGGTGACGACAATGTGTGTGGCGCACAAGGCTCATATGTGCACATTCATAAGTGCGCCGCTAGCGACTTCCTTCTTTCCGCGCATCGTCCATAGGAATGGCGACCGTGCGGATTCGTGAGGAAGGAAGATGCCGCCACAATTATAAGTGATCCCTTACACTTTTCTTCTCACTTTTTTTCCTTTTTAGCTTCTGATTCAGAGAATTTCATTTCTAGGGTTCCAGTTTTGGGGAATTGTCGATCTAGCGTAAGGGTTTGTGAGTCTTGGGATTCTAGGGTATTTACTTTAGGGTTAATTGACATTATATTTCCTCTGCTCAATGCTAAACTAACGCCCAACCATGCCAATTGAACATCAATGGATCATTGCATAATTGCATTAATCATGAATAATTAAGTCCTAATCATGAATAGTTACCCTTAACAATACAACATTATGTCTTAGTTATATCCCATATAAGAAAACAATTAGGCTCTACCTTAGTAACTACAAGAAGCAAAGTGTAAATAGGGTTCTTATTTGAAAGGCAATTCAGTATTTGATCATCTCATTGGCATTAATAGAAACTTGTATGTATCAATCTTTACAAACAAAGTATTATTAACACGAATGAGACTAGAGCTGAATTAGCATTAAACATGATCATTCGATGCTAACGAAATCACTTTAAATCTTAATAACGAATAATTAGAACCAAAACATAGGCAATTAGATCCTAACATACGCGGTTCGATTGAAACAAGGAATAATTGGGGTTCTATTTGAGATTAGATTCACTTAGATGCGAATGTTACAGTAATCTTTATGATTCGACATCATTGACCGTAATCTCGTGACAAGAGCACCTGAGCGAAAGCGTCTATACCTAAGATGGGCGTACCAATCTGAGGCAAAGTCATATAGTCTCTCACCTACTTGGTGCATGTGCTATGAAGGGTGCATCCACGGTGATATAGACGTGCATAGGTAGCAACACGTCTAGGAGCCCTATCGACATAGCCTTGTGGTGGCTAGCGATGGTTGTGGCCTTCTTATCCCCTGCAGCACACTTTTAGGATAAGTACTTAGGAGTCTGACTATTTAGCTCTACATGTTTGACACCCCAGGTACTACCTCCTAGTTTTTTACCTGTGATGCTAAGGGGACAAGGATCAAACCCAGAAGTTGTTTTGTATGCTCCCGGTCGAGGCACCACCGTGAAGGATTTTATTTCTCTCGATTTGTTAATTGTGAGATAAATTCCAACAATTATCAAGTCTTACCATGAGTAGTTTTTATAGGAAAACAGATTACAAACACAAATCACACACACTACCTTTATAAGCGCCTCATGAGTCAACAAACCCTAATATTAACGAAGTTACTACATGCGTCTTGTAGTCAATTGGGATTTTGTTTTCTACTAAACAAACATCACCGAAAAGGCTGGCTTAAATCCAAAGAAATACAAGTACCAATACCGAGTCTAAGACTTGAATCTGGGTTGGATGATTCCACCACAAGATATCTAGTCAGCTCAATTCACCGCGTACATACTTACTGTTCATAATAAATCAACTCTCTTCTTTATTTAGGGCATCTCCAATGCCCCCCCCAAAACGGACACTATATTTGTCCGGGGATTGGTCCACAGATAGTGATACGAAAACTGGTCATCCAACATGTCCCCTAAATGTCCGCCCCTGTTCTTTTAAGTCGGGGAGATCAAAATAATAGCATATCAAATCTTTCATGAATGAAAATATCAACTGTGATAGTACTTCTAATTTAAATATTACAATCCAACTGCGTTTTCAAATAAAATAGTTCAATCTTGAATTCAACTCGCATATATGTTCTAGTTGTCCCCTTTAACCATCCACAGATGCTTAATCAAATCCTCCATGAGCTACTCATGAGTTTCTCGATGCCGCATTTGTTGATGCATTTGAAGAAACTCATCAAACAAGGCCGGATTCTGATGTGGAAGTTGGATAGAATCACCAATGTTCTCAAATTTTAGACCACCGACAACATCTTCATCCTCATCCTCCATGATCATGTTGTGCATGATCACATAACATGTCATCACCTTCCACAAGGTCTTCAGATCTTATGGTTTAGCATGTCCATGAGAAACTGCAAAAAGGTTTTGGAGCACTCCAAATGCCCTCTCCACATCCTTTCTAACTCCTTGTCTATCCCAAGGAGGATCGATACTGTCGACCAGATAGTAGCCTGTTGGGAAACGTAGTAGAAAAAATATTCGCCCTACGAACACCCAGGAACAATATGAAGATGCATATAGGGTTTGGATCAACGATCATTATTGACATCGGAGTGCAGCGGAAGTAGACGAGTCGGTGTAGATCGTACTTGGAGTCCCTCGAACCATTGATGACGATCCCCCGAACCGCCCTCAAATGATCCCTGAATGGAAGACTAAAATCACGACCTCTCTACTTGGTTGCAAGCGCACGGTCCTCACGGTCTAGCAGCGCTTCACCATCCAGAGCTAATCATCGCCAGACAATTAGAGGGGGAGAATAGAACCACACTAGGCTTCTAATTATGAGGATTAGAGGAACTAGAGCAAGCTCTAATTAGTCAACTAGAACCCACTAGAACTAGGGCTAGATGAACTAGAGGAGGATCCAAAACTTGTGTATAGAAAAGGGCCAACGCCTCATGTATATATTGGTTAGAGGGGAGGGGGGTTGCCAAGAGGAGGGGAAGACTGCCCTCCCCATGGGTCGGCCAAGGGGGGTGATTCCACTTGTAAGCTGCGTTGGTTTTGTCCCCAAAGAGGAAGGGATGATGCAGTATAGTAGAGGTAGGTATTTCTCTCGGTTAGAAACCAAGGTTATCAATCCAGTAGGAGAACCATGCAACAACTTGTTAGCAACACCGGCACACAAAATAACAAATACTTGCACCCAACGCAAACAAGGGGTTGTCAATCCCTCGACGGTTAATTGCAAGGATCAAATCTCGTAGTGATAGATAGATAGATAGATAGATAGATAGATAGATAGATAGATAGATAAAAACACAAAATAAAATAAAGTAAATTAAAGTACAACAATATATTTTTGGATCTTAATATATGATCTAGATAGACACGGGGCCATAATTTTCACTAGAGGCTTCTCTCATGAAGATAGCATACGATGGGTAAACAAATTACTGTTAGGCAATTGATGTTGGGGAATGTAGGATGCAATTTCAAAAATTTCCTACGCTCATGCAAGATCTATCTAGGAGATACATAGCAACGAGAGGGGGAGAGTGTGTCTATGTACCCTCATAGACCGAAAGCAGAAGCGTTTGACAACGCGGTTGATGTAGTCGTACACCTTCACGACCCGTCCCGATCAAGTACCGAAAGTACGACACCTCCGCGTTCAGCACATGTTCAGATGCATGATGTCCTCGCCTTCTTGATCCAGCAAGAGGGGCGAAGTAGTAGATGAGTTCCGGTAGCACGACGGCGTGGTGACAGTGTTGGTGAAGAACAATCTCCGCAGGGCTTCGCCAAGCACAATGGAAACTATGACGGAGGATAAACTAGAGGGACTGGGTTGCTAGCACACGGCTTGGTGTTTCTTGATGTGTCTTGGGTGCTAGCCTTGCCCCTCTATTTATATGTTGACCTCTTGGGTCGAAACTTGGAGTAAAAGACTCCTCAAAGTCGGTTTTTCCCGAAAGGCAAGAGTCCTTCTCGCACTCCAGGGCTAGACGCCAGGGTTCCCGATGTCTACCTCCTAGACGCCAGGGTTCCTGGCGTCTAGCCTTTGGAATCCTCAAAACTTCCTTTTGCACTTTCCAAAAGCCTCGTGGGCTTTCCCCTTTTGCCCAAATAAAGTGTTCTCGTACCCAAACATTCCGGGAAACATTTGGAACCCCTTCCGGTTAATTCCGGAGACCAAACACTATTATCCCATATATCAATCTTTACCTCCGGACCATTCTGGAGCTCCTCGTCATGTCTGTGATCACATCCAGGACTCCGAACAACATTCGGTCGCCAACATACATAACTCATATAATACTATATCGTCAACGAACGTTAAGCATGCGGACCCTACGGGTTCGAGAACTATGTAGACATGACCGAGACACCTCTCTGGTCAATACCAATAGCAGAACCTGGATGCTCATATTGGCTACTACATATTCTATGAAGATGTTTATCGGTCGAACCTTATGACAACATACGTTATTCCCTTTGTCATCGGTATGTTACTTGCCCGAGATTCGATCGTCGGTATCTTCATACCTAGTTCAATCTCGTTACCGGCAAGTCTCTTCACTCGTCCCATAATACATCTTCCCACAACTAACTCATTAGTTACATTGCTTGCAAGGCTTCTTAGGATGTGTATTATCGAGAGGGCCCAGAGATACCTCTCTGATACTCAAAGTGACAAATCCTAATCTCGATCTATGCCAACCCAACAAACACCTTCGGAGATACCTGTAGAGCATCTTTATGATCACCTAGTTACGTTGTGACGTTTGATAGCACACAAGGTATTCCTCCGGTATCTGGGAGTTGCATAATCTCATAGTCGAAGGAATGTGTATTTGACATGAAGAAAGCAATAGCAATAAAACTGAACGATCAAAATGCTAAGGTAATGAATGGGTCTTGTACATCACATCATTCTCCTAATGATGTGATCCTGTTCATCAAATGACAACACATATCTATGGTTAGGGAACTTAACCGTCTTTGATTAATGAGCTAGTCTAGTAGAGGCTTACTAGGGACGCAGTGTTTTGTCTATGTATCCACACATGTATCAAGTTTCTGGTTAATACAATTCTAGAATGAATAATACACATTTATCATGATATAAGGAAATATAAAATAACAACTTTATTATTGCCTCTAGGGCATATTTCCTTCAGTCTCCCACTTGCACTAGAGTCAATAATCTAGTTCACATCGCCATGTGATTTAACACCAATAGTTCACATCTTTATGTGATTAACACCCATAGTTCACATCGCCATGTGTCCAACACCCAAAGGGTTTACTAGAGTCAATAATCTAGTTCACATCGCTATGTGATTAACACTCAAAGAGCACTAAGGCTTGATCATGTTTTGCTTGTGAGAGTTGTTTAGTCAACGGGTCTGCCACATTCAGATCCGTATGTGTTTTGCAAATTTCTATGTCTACAATGCTCTGCATGGAGCTACTCTAGATAATTGCTTCCACTTTCAATATGTATCCAGATCAAGACTCAGAGTCATCCAGATCGGTGTCAAAGCTTGCATCGATGTAACTCTTTACGACAAACTCTTTATCACCTCCATAACCAAGAAAAATTTTCTTAGTCCTCTTTAGGTACCTAAGGACAATTTTGACTGTTGTTCAGTGATCTACTCCTGGATCACTATTGTACCCCTTTGCCAAACTCTTGGTAAAGTACACAATATGTCTGGTACACAGCATGGCATACTTTATAGAACCTATGGCCGAGGCATAGGGAATGACTTTCATTCTCTTTCCTATCTTCTGCCGTGGTCAGGCATTGAGTCTTACTCAACATCACACCTTACAACACAGGAAAGAACCCTTTCTTTGACTGATAGATTTTGAACTTCTTCAAAATCTTGTCAAGGTATGTGCTTTTGAAAGTCCTATTAAGCGTCTCAATCTAATCTCTATAGATCTTGATGCCCAAAATATAAGTAGCTTCACCGAGATCTTTTATTGAAAAACTCTTATTCAAGTATCCTTTTATGCTCTCCAGAAATTCTACATCATTTACAATCAACAATATGTCATCCACATATAATATTAGAAATGCTACAGAGCTCCCACTCACTTTCTTGTAAATACAGGCTTCACCATAAGTCTGCATAAAACCACATGCTTTGATCACCACATCAAAGCATATATTCCAACTCCAAGATGCTTGCACCAGTCCATAGATGGATCGCTGGAGTTTGCACACTTTGTTAGCACCTTTAGGATCTAGAAAACCTTCTGGTTGCATCATATACAACTCTTGTTTGAGACATCCATTAAGGAATGTAGTTTTTACATCCATTTTGCCAGATTTCATAAAATGCGGAAGTTGCTAACATGATTCAGACAGACTTAAGCATCGCTACAGGTGAGAAAGTCTCATCATAGTCAACCCCTTGAACTTGTCGAAAAACCTTTTTGCAACAAGTCGAGCTTTGTAGATAGTAACCCTACCATCAGCGTCCGTCTTCCTCTTGAAGATCCATTTATTCTCAATGGCTTGCCGATCATCGAGCAAGTACACCAAAGTCCACACTTTGTTCTCATACATGGATCCTATCTCAGATTTCATGGCCTCAAGCCATTTATTGGAATCTGGGCTCATCATCGCTTCCTCATAGTTCGTAAGTTTGTCATGGTATAGTAACATGACTTCCAGAATAGGACCACCGTACCACTCTGGTGCAGAACGTGCTCTGGTTGACCTACGAGGTTCGGTAGTAACTTGATCTGAAGTTTTCATGATCATGATCATTAGCTTCCTCTCTAGTTGGTGTAGGCATCACTAGAACTGATTTCTGTGATGAACTACTTTCCAATTCGAGAGAAGGTACAATTACCTCATCAAGTTCTACTTTCCTCCCACTCACTTCTTTCGAGAGAAACTCCTTCTCTAGAAATGATCCATTATTAGCAACAAAGATTTTGCCTTCGGATCTGTGATAGAAGGTATACCTAACAATTTCTTTTGGGTATCCTATGAAGACGCACTTCTCCGATTTGGGTTCAAGCTTATCAGGCTGAAGCTTTTTCACATAAGCATCGCAACCCCAAACTTTAAGAAATGACAACTTAGGTCTCTTGCCAAACCACAGTTCATACTGTGTCGTCTCAACGGATTTAGATGGTGCCCTATTTAACGTGAATGCAGCTATCTCTAATGCATAACCCCAAAATGATAGTGGTAAATTGGTAAGAGACATCACAGATCGCACCATATCCACTAAAGTATGGTTAAGCTATGGTGTTCTAGGTGGCGTGAGTTGTGAAACTATTCCACATTGTTTTAAATGAAGGCCAAACTCGTAACTCAAATATTCGCCTCTGCGATCAGATCGTCGAAACTTTATTTTCTTATTACGATGATTCTCCACTTCACTCTGAAATTCTTTGAACTTTTCAAATGTTTCAGACTTGTGTTTCATTAAGTAGATATACCCATATCTACTCAAATCATCTGTGAAGGTCAGAAAATAATGATACTCGCTGCGATCCTCAACAATCATCGGACCACATACATCGGTGTGTATTATTTCCAATAA
Organism: Triticum urartu; assembly: GCF_003073215.2. Lineage (NCBI taxonomy): Eukaryota > Viridiplantae > Streptophyta > Magnoliopsida > Poales > Poaceae > Triticum > Triticum urartu. The sequence continues at coordinate 145,747,140 of NC_053024.1, read as the reverse complement.
GTCGGCGGCTCGCTCCATTGTTCCAGGGAACAGAGTCTTAGTCATCTTGCCCATGATGCATGGTTCACAAGCATAAAATGATTCATAATTAAGTGATTCCAAAAGTCCATCCGCATGGAGTTTCTTCATGTGCTTTACACCAATATGACCTCAACGGCAGTGCCACAAATATGTTGCACTATCATTATCGACTTTGCATCTTTTTGGCATCAATATTATGAATATGTGTATCACTATGATCGAGATTCAGTAAACCATTTATATTGAGTGTATGCCCATAGAAGGTTTTATTCATGTAAATAGAACAACAATTATTCTCTGGCTTAAATGAATAACCGTATCGCAACAAACATGATCCAATCATATTCATGCTCAACGCAAACGCCAAATAACATTTATTTTAGGTCCAACACCAATCCTGAAGGTAGAGGCAGTGTGTGATGGTGATCTTATCAACCTTGGAATCACTTCCAGCACACATTGTCACCTCGCCCTTAACTAGTATCTGTTCATTTTGCAACTCATGTTTTGTGTTACATATCTTAGCAACTGAACCGGTATCAAATACCCAGGGGCTACTATGAACACTAGTAAATTACACATCAATAACATGTATATCAAATATACCTTTGTTCACTTTGCCATCCTTCTTATCCACCAACTTTTGTTGGGGCAATTCCGCTTCCAGTGACCATTTCCTTTGCAGTAGAAGCACTCAGTTTCAGGTTTGGGTCTAGCTTTGGGCTTCTTCACGGGAGTGGTAACTTGCTTGCCATTCTTCTTGAATTACCCTTTCTTTCCCTTGCCCTTTTTCTTGAAACTAGTGTTCTTGTTCAACCATCAACACTTGACGTTATTTCTTGATTTCTACCTTCGCCGATTTCGGCATCGCGAAGAGCTTGGGAATCGTTGTTATTTTCCCTTGCATATTATAGTTCATCACGAAGTTCTAGTAACTTGGTGATAGTGACTAGAGAACTCTGTCAATCACTATCTTATCTAGAATATTAACTCCCACTTAATTCGAGCGACTGTAGTACCCGGACATTCTGAGTACATGCTCACTATTTGAGTTATTCTCCTCCATCTTGTAGGCAAAGTACTTGTCAGAGGTCTCATACCTCTTAACACGGGCATGAGCCTGAAATATTACTTTCAGATCTTGAAACATCTCATATGCTCCATGGCGTTCAAAACATTTTTGAAGTCCCGGTTCTAAGCCGTAAAGCATGGTGCACTAAACTATCAAGTAGTCATCATATCGAGCTTGTCAAACGTTCATAACGTCTGCATCAGCTCCTGCAATAGGTCTGTCACCTAGCGGTGCATCAGGGACATAATTCTTCTATGCAGCAATGAGGATAATCCTCAGATCACGGACCCGGTCTGCACCATTGTTACTATCAACTTTCAACTTAGTTTTCTCTAGGAACATATCAAAAACATAGGGGAGCTACAACACGAGCTATTGATCTACAACATCATTTGCAAAAACTATCAGGACTAAGTTCATGATAAATTAAGTTCAATTAATCATATTAATTAAGAACTCCCACTTAGGTAGACATCCCTCGAGTCATCTAAATGATCATGTGATCCATATCAACTAAACCATGTCCAATCATCACGTGAGATGGAGTAGTCTTCAATGCTGAACATCTCTATGTTGATCATATCTACTATATGATTCACATTCGACCTTTCGGTCTCCAGTGTTCCGAGGCCATGTCTGTAAATGCTAGGCTCGTCAAGTTTAACCCGAGTATTCCGCACATGCAAAATTGTCTTGCACCCATTGTATGTGAACGTAGAGCTTATCACACCCGTTCATCATGTGGTGTCTCGACACGACGAACTGTCGCAACGGTGCATACTTAGGGAGAACACTTATACCTTGTAATTTTGGTGAGGGGTCATCTCATAATGCTACCGCGTACTAAGCAAAATAAGATGCATAAAAGATAAACATCACATGCAATCAAAATACGTGACATGATATGGCCATCATCATCTTGTGCCTTTGATCTCCATCTCCAAAGCACCGTCATGATCTCCATCATCACCGACTTGACACCTTGATCTCCATCGTAGCGTCGTTGTCGTCTCGCCAACTATTGCTTCTACAACTATAGCTAACACAAAGTGATAAAGTAAAGCAATTACATGGCGATTGTATTTCATACAATAAAGCGACAACCATAAGGCTCTTGCCAGTTGCCGATAACTTTTACAAAACATGATCATCTCATACAACAACGTATATCACATCATGTCTTGACCATATCACATCACAACATGCCCTGCAAAAACAAGTTAGACGTCCTCTACTTTCTTGTTGCAAGTTTTACGTGGCAGCTACGGCCTTCTAGCAAGAACCGTTCTTACCTATGCATCAAAACCACAACGATTTTTTGTCAAGTGTGTTGTTTTAACCTTCAACAAGGACCGGCCATAGTAAAATTCGATTCAACTAAAGTTGGAGAAACAGACAGCCGCCAGCCACCTTTATGCAAAACAAGTTACATGTTTGTCAGGTGGAACCGATATCATGAATGTGGTGATGTAAGGTTGGTCCGGGCCGCTTCATCCAACAATACCGCCAAATCAAAATAAGACGTTGGTGGTAAGCAGTATGACTATGATCGCTCATAACTCTTTGTGTTCTACTCGTGCATATCATCTACGCATAGACCTGGCTTGGATGCCACTGTTGGGGAACGTAGAATGAAATTTCAAAAATTTCCTACGCTCATGCAAGATCTATCTAGGAGATGCATAGAAACGAGAGGGGGAGAGTGTGTCTACGTACCCTCGTAGACCGAAAACGGAAGCGTTTGACAACACGGTTGATGTAGTCGTACACCTTCACGATTCGTCCCGATCAAGTACTGAAAGTACGACACCTCTGCGTTCAGCACACGTTCAGCTCGATGACGTCCTCGCCTTCTTGATCCAACAAGAGGGGTGAAGTAGTACATGAGTTCTGGTAGCACGACGTCGTGGTGATGGTGTTGGTGAAGAACAATCTACGAAGGGCTTCGCCAAGCACAACTGAAACTATGGCAGAGGATAAACTAGAGGGCCGGGGTTGCCGGCACACGGCTTGGTGTTTCTTGATGTGTCTTGGGTGCTAGCCCTGCCCCTCTATTTATATGTTGAGCCCTGGGGTCGAAACTTGGAGTAAAAGGCTCCTCAAAGTTGGTTTTGCCCGAAAGGTAAGAGTCCTTCTCGGACTCCAGGGCTAGACGCCAGGGTTCCTGGCGTCTACCCCCTAGACGCCATGGTTCCTGGCGTCTAGCCTCTGGTCTCCGCAAAACTCCCTTTTGCACTTTCCAAAAGCCTCGTGGGCTTTCCCATTTGGCCCATATAAAGTGTTCTCATACCCAAACATTTCGAGAAACATCCGGCACCCCTTCCGGTGAATTCCGAAACCCTTCCGGAGACCAAACACTATTATCCCATATATCAATCTTTACCTCCGGACCATTCCGGAGCTCCTCGTCATATCCGTTATCACATTCGGTACTCCAAACAACATTTGGTCACCAACATACATAACTCATATAATACTATATCGTCAACGAACGTTAAGCGTGCGGACCCTATGGGTCGAGAACTATGTAGACATGACCGAGACACCTCTCTGGTCAATAACCAATAGCAGAACCTGGATGCTCATATTGGCTCCTACATATTCTACGAAAATGTTTATTGGTCGAACCTTATGACAACATACGTTATTCCCTTTTTCATCGGTATGTTACTTGCCCGAGATTGGATCGTCGGTATCTTCATACCTAGTTCAATCTCGTTACCGGCAAGTCTCTTTACTCGTTCTGTAATACATCATCCCGCAACTAACTCATTAGTTACATTGCTTGCGAGGCTTCTTATGATGTGTATTACCGGGAGGGCCCAGAGATACCTCTCTGATACTCAGAGTGACAAATCCTAATCTCTATCTATGCCAACCCAACAAACACCTTCGTAGATACCTGTAGACCATCTTTATAATCACCCATTTACGTTGTGATGTTTGATAGCACACAAGGTATTCCTTCGGTATCCGGGGGTTGCATAATCTCATAGTCGAAGGAATATGTATTTGACATGAAGAAAGCAATAGCAATAAAACTGAATGATCAACATGCTAAGCTAGCGGATGGGTCTTGTCCATCACATCATTCTCCTAATGATGTGGTCCCGTTCATCAAATGACAACACATGTCTATGGTTAGTAAACTTAACCATCTTTGATTAACGAGATAGTCTAGTAGAGGCTTACTAGGGACACAGTGTTTTGTCTATGTCTCCACACTTGTATCAAGTTTCTGGTTAATACATTTCTAGCATGAATAATAAAAATTTACCATGATATAAGGAAATATAAAATAACAACTTTATTATTGCCTCTAGGGCATATTTCCTTCAATTGATAGAAAAGTGAGTAGTCATGACAATATCTAAGGCAATGATCATGTATATAGGCATAATGTCCGAGACAAGTAGATCAAATCCTGCCTGCGTCTACTACTATTACTCCACCCATCGACCACTATCCCACATGCATCTAGAGTATTAAGTTCATAAAGAACAGATTAACGCCTTAAGCAAGATGACATGATGTAGACAAAGTAAACTCAATTAATATGAATAAACCCTATCTTTTTATCCTTAATGGCAACAATACAAATATGTGTCATGTCCCTTTCTGTCACTGGGATTGAGCACCGCAAGATCGAACATATCACAATGCACCTCTCCCATTGCAAGAAAAATCAATCTAGTTGACCAAACCAAATCAATAGATCGAAGAGAAATGCAAAGCTATAATAATTATGCATAAAAGAGTTCAAACAAGACTCAAATAATATTCATAGATAATCTGATCATAAACTCACAATTCATCGGATCCCAAAAAACACATCGCAAAAAGTATTACATCGAATGGATCTCTAGGAACATCGAGGAGAACATTGTATTGAAGATCAAAGGGAGAGAAGAAGCCATCTAGCTACTAGCTATGGACCCGTAGGTCTATGGTAAACTACTCACACATCATCGAAGGGGCTGCAAGGTTGATGTAGAACCCCTCTGTGGTTGAATCCCCCTCCGGTAGAGTGCCAGAAAAGGCCCTAGATGGGATCTGTCGAGAACAAGAACTTGCGGCGGCGGAAAAAGTATTTTGGATGTTAGAGAATTTATAGAAATGGAATTAGGATAAAAAGGGTGAACATGGGCCCCACAAGCTGTTGGGGAACGCATTATTTCAAAAAATTTACCTACGATCACGCAAGATCTATCTAGGAGATGCATAGCAACGAGAGGGGAGAGTGTGTCTACGTACCCTTGTAGACCGAAAGCGGAAGCGTTTAGTAACGCGGTTGATGTAGTCGAACGTCTTTGCGATCCAACCGATCCAAGTACCGAATGCACGGCACATCCGCGATCAGCACACGTTCAGCTCGATGACGTCCCTTGAACTCTTGATCCAGTTGAGGCCGAGCGAGAGTTCCGTCAGCACGACGGCGTGGTGACGGTGATGATGAAGTTACCGGCGTAGGGCTTCGGCTAAGCACTACGACGATATGACCGAGGTGTGAAACTATTGAGGGGGGCACCGCACACGGCTAAAAGATCAACTTGTGTGCCTATGGGGTGTCCGTACCTCTGTATATAAAGGAGGGAGAGGGAGAGGCAGCCGCCCCAAGGGGGGCGCGCCAAGGTGTGGAGTCCTACTAGGACTCCCTAGTCCTAGTAGGATTCCACCTCCCACACGGAGTAGGAAAGGGGGAAGGTAGAAGGAGAAGGAAAGGGGGGGTGGCCCCCTTCTCCTAGTCCTAATCGGCCTCCTTCCCAAGGGGGGGGCGCACCAGGCCCTTGTGGGCTGGTGTGCTTCCCTCTTATGGCCCATAAGGCCCATAACTTCTCCTGGGGGTTCCGATAACCTCCCGGTACTCCAAAAAAATGCCTGAACCACTTGGAACCATTCCGATGTCCAAATGCAATCTTCCAATATATGAATCTTTACCTCTCGACCATTTCAAGACTCCTCGTCATCTCATCCGGGACTCCGAACAAACTTCAACTCATCAAATCACATAACTCATAATACAAATCGTCATTAAATGTTAAGCGTGCGGACCCTACAGGTTCCAGAACTATGTATACATGACCGAGACACATCTCCGGTCAATAACCACTAGCGGAACCTGGATGCTCATATTGGCTCCTACATATTCTACGAAGATCTTTATTGGTCAAACCGCATAACAACATATGTTGTTCCCTTTGTCATCGGTATGTTACTTGCCCGAGATTCGATCGTCGGTACCATCATACCTAGTTCAATCTCGTTACTGGCAAGTCTCTTTACTCGTTATGTAATGCATTATCCCGTGACTAACTCATTAGTCACATTGCTTGCAAGGCTCATAGTGATGTGCATTACCGAGAGGGCCCAGAGATACCACTCCGATAGATAGAGTGACAAATCCTAATCTCGATCTATGCCAACTCAACAAACACCATCGGAGACACCTGTAGAGCATCTTTATAATCACCTAGTTACGTTGTGACGTTTCATAGCACACAAGGTGTTCCTCCGGTATTCGGGAGTTGCATAATCTCATAGTCTGAGGAAAATGTATAAGTCATGAAGAAAGCAATAGCAATAAACTAAACGATCATAGTGCTAAGCTAACGGATGGGTCTTGTCCATCACATCATTCTCTAATGATGTGATCCCATTCATAAAATGACAACACATGTCTATGGCTAGGAAACTTAACCATCTTTGATTAACGAGCTAGTCAATTAGAGGCATACTAGGGACACTTTGTTTGTCTATATATTCACACATGTACTAAGTTTCCGGTTAATACAATTCTAGCTTGAATAATAAACATTTATCATGATATAAGGAAATATAACTAACAACTTTATTATTGCCTCTAGGCATATTTCCTTCAGTCTCCCACTTGCACTAGAGTCAATAATCTAGTTCACATCTTCGTGTGATTTCACACCAATAGTTCACATCTTTATGTGATTAGTTCACATCTTCATGTGACTAATACCCAAAAGGTTTACTAGAGTCAATTATCTAGTACACATCGATATGTGATTAACACCCAAAGAGTGATCATGTTTGGCTTGTGAGAGAAGTTTAGTCTATGGGTCTGCAACATTCAGATCCGTATGTATTTTGCAAATTTCTATGTCTACAATACTCTGCATGGAGCTACTCTAGCTAATTTCTCCCACTTTCAATATGTATCTAGATTGAGACTTAGAGTCATCTAGATCGGTGTCAAAAGCTTGCATCTATGTAACTCTTTACGACGAACTCTTTTATCACTTCCATAACCGATAAATATTTCCTTAGTCCTCTAAGGACAATTCTGACCGTTGTCCAGTGATCTACTCCTAGATCACTATTGTACTCCCTTGCCAAAATCATGCTAAGGTATACAATAGGTCTGGTACATAGCATAGCATGCTTTATAGAACCTATGACTGCGTCATAGGGAATGCCTTATCATTCTCTTTCTATTTTCTGTCATGGTCGGGTTTTGAGTCTTTACTTGACTTCACACCTTACAATACAGGTAAGAACTCCTTCTTTGACTGTTCCATTTTGAACTACTTCAAGATCTTGTCAAGGTATGTACTCATTGAAAAATCTTATCAAGCGTTTTGATCTATCTCTATAGATCTTGATGCCCAATATGTAAGCAACTTCACCGAGGTCTTTCTTTGAAAACTCCTTTCAAACACACATTTATGCTTTCCAAAAAATTCTACATAATTTCCGATCAACAATATGTTATTCACATATACTTATCAGAAAGGCTGTAGTGCTCCCACTCACTTTCTTGTAAATACAGGCTTCACCACAAGTCTGTATAAAACTATATGCTTTGATCAACTCATCAAAGCGTATATTCCAACTCTGAGATGCTTGCACAAGTCCATAGATGGATCGCTAGAGCTTGCACATTTTGTTAGCACCTTTAGGATTGACAAAACCTTCTGGTTGTATCATATACAACTCTTCTTTAATAAATCCATTAAGGAATGCAGTTTTGACATCCATTTGTCAGATTTCATAAAATGTGGCAATTGCTAACATGATTCGAACAGACTTTAAGCAGCAATACGAGTGAGAAAATCTCATCGTAGTCAAAACCTTGAACTTGTCAAAAAAAACCTTTTAGACAAGTCGAGCTTTGTAGATAGTAACACTACTATCAGCGTCCGTCTTCCTCTTGAAAATCCATTTATTCTCAATGGCTTGCCGATCATCGGGTAAGTCCACCAAAGTCCACACTTTGTTCTCATACATGGATTCTATCTCAGATTTCATGGCCTCAAGCCATCTATCGGAATTTGGGCTCGTCATCGCTTCCTCATAGTTCGTAGGTTCGTCATGGTCTAGTAACATGAATTCCAGAACAGGATTACCGTACCACTCAGGTGCGGATCATACTCTGATTGACCAACGAGGATCGGTAGTAACTTGATCTAAAGTTTCATGATCATCATTAGTAACTTCCTCACTAATTGGTGTAGGCATCATTGGAACTGATTTCTGTGATGAACCATTTTCCAATTCGGGAGAAGGTACAATTACCTCATCAAGTTCTACTTTCCTCCCACTCACTTCTTTCGAGAGAAACTCCTTCTCTAGAAAGATCCATTCTTAGCAACAAATATCTTGCCTTTGGATCTATGATAGAAGGTGTACCCAACAGTTTCCGTTGGGTATCCGACGAAGACGCATTTCTCCAATTTGGGTTCGAGCTTATCAGGTTGAAGCTTTTTCACATAACCATCGCAGCCCAAACTTTAAGAAACGACATCTTAGGTTTCTTGCTTAAACCATAGTTCATATGGTGTCGTCTCAACGGATTTAGATGGTGCCCTATTTAACGTGAATGCAGCTGTCTCTAATGCGTAACCCCAAAACGATAGTGGTAAATCGGTAAGAGACATCATAGATCGCACCATATCTAACAAAGTACGGTTACGACATTCGGACACACCATTACGCTGTGGTGTTCCAGGTGGTGTGAGTTGCGAAACTATTAGACATTGTTTCAACAGAAGACCAAACTCATAACTCAAATATTCACCTCCACGATCAGATCATGGAAACTTAATTTTCTTGTTACGATGATTTTCCACTTCACTCTGAAATTCTTTGAACTTTTCAAATGTTTCAGACTTATGTTTCATGAAGTAGATATACCCATATCTGCTCAAATCATCTGTGAAGGTCAGAAAATAACGATACCCGCCGCGAGCATCAACACTCATCGTCACCTCGCCCTTAACTAGTCTTTGTTCATTTTGCAACTCCTGTTTCGAGTTACTAATCTTAGCAACTGAACCGGTATCAAATACCCTGGGGTTACTATGAACACTAGTAAAGTACACATCAATAACATGTATATCGAATATACCTTTCACTTTGCCATCCTTCTTATCCGCCAAGTATTTGGGACAGTTCCGCTTCTAGTGACCATTTCCCTTGCAGTAGAAGCATTCAGTTTCAGGCTTGGGTCTAGCGTTGGGCTTGTTCATGAGAGTGACAACTTGCTTGCCATTCTTCTTGAAGTTCCCTTTCCCCCTTGCCCTTTTACTTGAAACTAGTGGTCTTGTCAACCATCAACATTTGATGCTTTTCTTGATTTCTACCTTCGTTGATTTCAGCATCACGAAGAGCTCGGGAATCGTTTTCATCATCCCTTGCATATTATAGTTCATCACGAAGTTTCAGTAACTTGGCGATAGTGGCTAGAGAACTCTGTCAATCACTATCTTATCTGGAAGATTAACTCCCACTTGATTCAAGCGATTGTAGTACTCAGACATTCTGAGCACATGCTCACTGGTTGAGCTATTCTCCTCCATCTTGTAGGCAAAGTACTTGTCAAAGGTCTCATACCTCTCAACTCGGGCATGAGTCTGAAATACCAATTTCAGATCTTGGAACATCTTATATGCTCCGTGGCATTCAAAACATTTTGAAGTCCCGGTTCTTAGCCATAAAGCATGGCGCACTAAACTATCAAGTAGTCATCATACCGAGCTCGCCAAACGTTCATAACATCTGCATTGCTCCTGCAATAGGTCTGTCACCTAGCGGTGCATCAAAGACATAATCCTTCTGTGCAGCAATGAGGATAATCCTCAGATCATGGAGCTAGTCCGCATCATAGCTACTAACATCTTTCAAAATTGTTTTCTCTAGGAACATATCATAAATAAAACGGGGAAGCTATACGTGAGCAATTGATCTACAACATAGAAATGCAAATACTATCAGGACTAAGTTCATGATAAATTTAAGTTCAATTAATCGTATTACTTAAGAACTCCCACTTAGATAGACATCTCTCTAATCATCTAAGTGATCACGTGATCCATATCAACTAAACCATGTCCGATCATCACGTGAGATGGAGTAGTTTTCAATGGTGAACATCACTATGTTGATCATATCTACTATATGATTCACGCTCGACCTTTCGGTCTCAGTGTTCCGAGGCCATATCTGCATATGCTAGGCTCGTCAAGTTTAACCCGAGTATTCTGCATGTGCAAAACTGGCTTGCACCCGTTGTATGTGAACGTAGAGCTTATCACACCCGATCATCACGTGGTGTCTCAGCACGAAGAACTGTCGCAATAGTGCATACTCAGGGAGAACAGTTATACCTTCAAATTTTAGTAAGGGATCATCTCATAATGGTACCGTTGTACTAAGCAAAATAAGATGCATAAAAGATAAACATCACATGCAATCAAAATATGTGACATGATATGGCCATCATCATCTTGTGCCTTTGATCTCCATCTCCAAAGTACCGTCATGATCTCCATCGTCACTGGCATGACACCATGATCTCCATCATCTTGATCTCTATCAACGTGTCATCACATGGTCGTCCCGCCAACTGTTGCTATCGCATAGCGATAAAGTAAAGCAATTATATAGCGCTTGCATCTTATGCAATAAAGAGACAACCATAAGGCTCTTACCAGTTGCCGATAACTTCAACAAAACATGATCATCTCATACAACAAATTATATCACATCATGTCTTGACCATACCACATCACAACATGCCCTACAAAAACAAGTTAGACGTCCTCTAATTTGTTGTTGCAAGTTTTACGTGGCTGCTATGGACTTCTAGCAAGAACCGTTCTTACCTACGCATCAAAACCACAACGATTTTTCGTCAAGTGTGCTGTTTTAACCTTCAACAAAGACCGAGCGTAATCAAACTCGATTCAACTAAAGCTGGAGAAACCGACACCCACTAGCCACATGTGTGCGAAGCACGTCGGTAGAACCAGTCTCATGAACACGGTCATGCAATGTCGGTCTGGGTCGCTTCATCCAACAATACCGCCGAATCAAAGTAAGACATGTTGGTAAGCAGTATGACTATTATCGCGCACAACTCATTGTGTTCTACTCGTGCATATAACATCTACGCATAAACCTGGCTCTGATGCCACTGTTGGGGAACATAGTATTTCAAAAAAATTACCTACGATCACGCAAGATCTATCTAGGAGATGCATAGAAACGAGGGGGGAGAGTGTGTCTACGTACCCTCGTAGACCGAAAGCGGAAGCGTTTAATAACGCGGTTGATGTAGTCGAACGTCTTCGTGATCCAACCGATTCAAGTACCGAACGCATGAGACCTCTGCGATCAGCACACGTTCAGCTCGATGACGTCCCTGGAACTCTTGATCCAGTTGAGTCCAAGGGAGAGTTCCATCAGCACGACGGCGTGGTGACGGTGATGCTGAAGTTACCGGCGCAGGGCTTTGCCTAAGCACTATGACAATATGACTGAGGTGTGTAACCGTGGAGGGGGGCACCGCACACGGCTAAAAGATCAACTTGTGTGTCTATGGGGTGCCCCCTGCCTCCATATATAAAGGAGGGAGGGAGAGGCAGCCAGCCCTAGGGGGGCACGCCAAGGTGTGGAGTCCTACTAGGACTCCCTAGTCCTAGTAGGATTCCACCTCCCACACGGAGTAGGAAAGGGGGAAGGGAGAAGGAGAAGGAAAGGGGGGCCGACCCCCTTCTCCTAGTCCTAATCGGCCTCCTGCCCAAGGAGGGGCGCACCAGCCCCTTATGGGCTGGTGTGCTTCCCTCTTATGGCCCATAAGGCCCATAACTTTTCCCGGGGGGTTCCGGTAACCTCCCGGTACTCCGAAAAAATTCCCGAACCACTCGGAACCATTCTGATGTCCAAATGCAACCTTCCAATATATGAATCTTTACCTCTCGACCATTTCGAGACTCCTTGTCATGTCCATGATCTCATTCGGGACTCCGAACAAACTTTGGTTCATCATATCACATAACTCATAATACAAATCGTCATCGAACGTTAAGCGTGCGGACCCTACGGGTTCCAGAAGTATGTAGACATGACCGAGACACATCTTCGGTCAATAACTAATAGCGGAACCTGGATGCTCATATTGGCTTCTACATATTCTACGAAGATCTTTATCGGTCAAACCGCATAACAACATACGTTGTTCCCTTTGTCATCGGTATGTTACTTGCCCGAGATTTGATCGTCGGTATCATCATACCTAGTTCGATCTCGTTACCGGCAAGTCTCTTTACTCATTCCGTAATGCATTATCCTGTGACTAACTCATTAGTCACATTGGTTGCAAGGCTCATAGTGATGTGCATTACTGAGAGGGCCTAGAGATACCTCTCTGATACACAGAATGACAAATCCTAATCTCGATCTATGCCAACTCAACAAACACCATCGGAGACACCTATAGAGCATCTTTATAATCACCCAGTTACGTTGTGACATTTGATAGCACACAAGGTGTTCCTCCGGCATTCGGGAGTTGCATAATCTCATAGTCCGAGGAACATGTATAAGTCATGAAGAAAGCAAAGCAATAAACTAAATGATCATAGTGCTAAGCTAACAGATGGGTCTTGTCCATCACATCATTGTCTAATGATGTGATCCCATTCATCAAATGACAACACATGTCTATGGCTAGGAAACTTAACCATCTTTGATTAACGAGCTAGTCAAGTAGACGCATACTAGGGACACTTTGTTTGTCTATGTATTCACACATATACTAAGTTTCCAGTTAATACAATTATAGCATGAATAATAAACATTTATCATGATATAAGGAAATATAAATAACAACTTTATTATTGCCTCTAGGGCATATTTCCTTCACAAGCCACTAGGGCGTGCCTACCCCTTGGGCGCGCCCTGGTGCCTTGTGGGCTACTCCTTCATCTTCTGGCCCTCTCTTGAAGCTTCCATGGTCCCTTTTGTCCAGAAAAAATCTCCAAAAAGTTTCTTGGAATTTGTACTTTGTTTGGTACTGATATTCTGAAAAACCAAAAACAGGCAAAAAATAACAACTGACACTTGACACTAAGTTAATAGGTTTGTCCAAAAAAATGATATATAATTGCTTGTAATTGCATATAAAACACCCAAGATTTATACTATAATATCATGGAACAATAAAAAAATTTAGATACGTTGGAGGCATATCAGGGGGAAGGAGGAGTCCTCCCCCACTAGGATTCGTCATCCTCTAGACGGAAAGCCCCCCCCCCCACACACACACACACTTGGGCCCTTGTGGCCCAAGTTGTCTTCCTCCTCATGGCCTTTTAAGCCTCGTTGATATTTAAAATAATATAAAAGCCTTATAATAATTACTATACCCTTTTATCTATAATTTATCATCACCGAAAACATTTTCACCGATGTATTAATTATCAGCAATACTCGGTATTGCCCGATAAACTCCGAAACCCTTCTGGTGACTCTGAAACGCTTCCTGTTCCTCTCGAAACTATTTCATATATTAATGAAACAATCCTACAAATAAATCCTTGATAATTTCTTCCTACCAACACTCAAGCGATCATTATTCCTTAAGCTTGTGACCCCGTAGGTTCGGTAAATCATAGTCATGAACGAAACCCCTTCGTTCAATGTCTGATAGCGGAACCGCGGACGTCCATATCGATCCCTATGATCGTATGAGTGACATTCGAGTGAACCTTTGGTTATCATGTGATGTTCCCTTTGCTTTGCGATACTTTAGAGTACCCGGGGTTCATCGGTATCTTCTTGAGTCATACACATGCTCACTATACCATTGATCTCGTTGCTGGTGTTGTTCTTGTTTCTCGTTGATGTGTTCCAGCATCCCCGTTATATAGTCACATGTGTCTGGCCAAACTATGATGGATGACATCACACCGAGTGGTCCCTAAGAATACATCTCCATCGTCGGGGGAGTAAATCCCACTCCTGAGCTATCTAGTCCCTTGTCAAACTTTCCGATGAACCCGTAAGTTTTCGTTATGAACACCTAGTTATAGATGACATTTGAGCAACCACAAAGTCCACCATACGATAGGAAGTGACTAAGATACTCTCATGGTCTAATAAACTAAAACACATGCTAACACTCTGTGTTATAATAATTGATTTCAGATGATATTATCTCAAAGTATAACAAACAAGATTGGGTCGATTCAATATGACCGTTCTTCTAACGTCATACTCTCTATGTTGTTTGGGGACTATTGTTACACTTAAAGAAATACCGAGATCCGGAAAACTTGATCACCAACAACACTTGAGCCAGTCTTAGAGGCATGACCGGGAACCTATACTTTATTGTTTATCATTTCACACATGCATATGTGTTTTCCACTGAATCACATATTCCAGTATTACAACAGTTATAGCATGAAATATAAAATATTAATTATGAAAATGGAAATATAATAATACAATATTATTGCCTCTAAGGCATATTTCCAACACAGCCCATGTTGTAATGAAGCCCATCGATAGTATAGTTACAAGGAGGACGTTGCCCTTCAGCTAACCTAGCAAACAACAGAGGCCGCTATTGCTGTCAAAACCGGCGGATCTTGGGTCGGGGTTCCCGAACTGTGCGTCTAGGATCGATGGTAACAGGAGACGGGGGACACAATGTTTTACCAGGTTCGGGCCCACTCTATGGAGGTAATACCCTACTTACTGCTTGATTGATTTGGATGAATATGAATGTTACAAGAGTTGATCTACCACGAGATCGTAATGACTAAACCCTAAAAGTCTAGTCTGGTTATGATTATCGGGATCTATCTACGGACCTAGCCCTCCGATTTATATAAACACGGGAGGGATCTAGGGTTTACACAAGGTCGGTTACAGAGAAAGGAATATTTATGTTTGGTCGCCAAGCTTG
>NC_053024.1:145712325-145730826 GCF_003073215.2 Triticum urartu | reverse complement strand
CACCCAGAGCCAGAGAGAATTGGGCATCACTTAAGTCTTCTGTCTGAGTGATCTGAAGACTTATTACACTTGAGGACTGTGCATCCTCCAGCGGTTAGGCGTCGCGTTCTGAGCATCCAAGAGACATTGTGGATTGCCGGTGAACGAAGTCTGTGAAGGTTTGGGAGTCTACCTTGAAGACTTACCAGAGTGATTGGGCGAGGTCTGTGTGACCTTAGCTCAAGGGGAATACGGTGAGGACTGGGTGTCCTGAGCTGCGTGTTCAGGACTGGGTGTCCGGGACTGTGTGTCCTAAGGTTTAAATACCTAGCCGCCCAACCAGACGTACAGTTGTCACAGCAACTGGAACTGGTCCAACAAATCATTGTCTTCAACGAGTCACTGGTTTCATCTTCCCTTCCCTTTACTTACTGTTGCTCCTTGTGAAGTCATTGTATGTTTGCACTATCTTTTGTCTTCACTGAGTGACTGCATGTTCTGTATGGCTTCATAATATCTTCCTACCTGATCCTTACTACATTGCTGCTATTAAGTCATTGTGCTTTCACTTCATTGAATACTTGACTATGGCTTGTCTAGTGTAGTCTACCTTCCGCTGCATGGTAAAATAGGTTTATTTCTATCGTTTGTCTTCATAACTTCCACGTTTTGAAGACTTTCATAAAAATCGCCTATTCACCCCCCCTCTAGTCGATATAACGCACTTTCAGTCACTTTCACGTCCACGCCAACGCCCATCGATCGGGACTGTATCAGAGGCAACACCACGGGGTCCTGTTCATCCACCCCACCGGGAACTGTTCATCCAAACCCCCCCCACAACGCTCACTGTTCATCCAGAGGCACATCGATCGGCTTCAGTTAGCAGCAGTAGCGAAGGAATCGCTCGATCGGGTTCAGTTAACAGCCATCGATCGATCGCTCGGGTTCAGTAACGCGTAGCCTGCAGTGCAATCGCTCGGGTTCAGTTAGAGCCCAACGCCTCGCTCGGGTTCAGTTAGAGCCAACGCCTCGCACACACGCGCGTACGTGTACGAGAGAAACGCGCATCGCTCGGCCCCCGACCTCCCACCGTAACCGGGAACCCCGAAATTTTCCTCGCCCTCGCTTCTACCACGGTTTTTTCCGTCATGGACGGCCCAAAGAATGTCATGCAGCTGCGTCTCCGGCCCGCCCAGGACGAAAAGCCCATTTTCTGTCATGATTTTTTGTCATAGAAGTAGGAGCCCACCACATCTATGATGATACCGGGTTTTGTCACAATTATCGTCATAGAAGTGTCATATGTATGACAGAAAAAAAATTCGTTCGGCCCAAAATGTCACGGATGTGTCTTTTTTTTGTAGTGTTAGGTTCAACACTAATCCCGAAAGTATAGGGAGTGTACGATGATGATCATATCACTCTTGGAACTACTTCCAAGACACATCATTACTTCACCCTTAACTAGTCTTTGTTCATTCTGCAACTCCCGTATCAAGTTACTACTCTTAGCAACTGAACTAGTATCGAATACCGAGGGGTTGCTATAAACACTAGTAAAGTACACATTAATAACATGTATATCCAATATAACTTTGTTCACTTTGCCATCCTTCTTATCCGCCAAATACTTGGGCCAGTTCCGCTTCCAGTGACTAGCCCCTTTGCAGTAAAAGCACTTAGTCTCAGGCTTAGGTCCAGACTTGGGCTTCTTCACTTGAGCAGCAACTTGCTTCCTGTTCTTCTTGAAGTTCCCCTTCTTCCCTTTGCCCTTTTCTTGAAACTAGTGGTCTTGTCAACCATCAACAC
Organism: Triticum urartu; assembly: GCF_003073215.2. NCBI lineage: Eukaryota > Viridiplantae > Streptophyta > Magnoliopsida > Poales > Poaceae > Triticum > Triticum urartu. Next base: position 145,729,035 of record NC_053024.1, on the reverse strand, counting down.
TTGATGTTTTTCTTGATTTCTACCTTCGTTCATTTCAGCATCATGAAGAGCTTGGGAATCATTTCCGTTATCCCTTGCATATTATAGTTTGTCACAAAGTTCCAGTAACTTGGTGATAGTGACTAGAGAACTCTGTCAATCACTATCTTATCTGGAAGATTAACTCCCACTTGATTCAAGTTATTGTAGTACTCAGACATTCTGAGCACATGCTCACTAGCTGAGCTATTCTCCTCCATCTTGTAGGCAAAGTGCTTGTCAAAGGTCTCATACCTTTCGACATGGGCATGAGTTTGAAATACTAATTTCAACTCTTGGTACATCTCATATGCTCCATGGCATTCAAAATGTCTTTGAAGCCCCGATTCTAAGCCGTAAAGCATGGTGCACTAAACTATCAAGTAGTCATCATATCGAGCTCGTCAAACATTCATAACATCTGTATCTGCTCCTGCAATGGGTCTGTCACCTAGTGGTGCATCATGGAGATAATTCTTCTGTGTAGCAATGAGGATAATCCTCGGATCATGGATCCAATCTGCATCATTGCTACTAATATCTTTCAACTTAGTTTTTCTCTAGGAACATATCAAAAATAAACGGGGAGCTACATCGTGAGCTATTAATCTACAACATAGTTATGCAAATACTATCAGGACTAAGTTCATGATAAATTAAAGTTCAATTAATCATATTACTTAAGAACTCCCACTTAGATAGACATCCCTCTAATCATCTAAGTGATCACGTGATCCAAATCAACTAAGCCATGTCCGATCATCACGTGAGATGGAGTAGTTTTCAATGGTGAACATCACTAATGTTGATCATATCTACTATATGATTCACGCTCGACCTTTCGTCTCAGTGTCGAGGCCATATCTGCATATGCTAGGCTCGTCAAGTTTAACCTGAGTATTCTGCGTGTGCAAAACTGGCTTGCACCCGTTGTATGTGAACGTAGAGCTTATCACACCCGATCATCACGTGGTGTCTTACCAAAGGAACAGCGGTGCATACTCAGGGCGCCCTTGTCTTTCACCAGTGGCGTGTCGATTTAGTGGCAATGTCGACTCCCCAAGGGAATTACCACAACGGGGAAAAGCAAAGCAAAAGTGCAGAACTAGCCGAAATATTCGCAGGCCTTCGGTTTTGAGTTTTGTTTCTATATGTAGTGTGTGCTTTTAGATGGGTCATTTGAAACATACGGATTGGACTTGCTGTTAAACTCCACTAATCATCACATAGTTCCTAGTAATTTGGTGATGACGGCCTGTTATTTTGCACAGGGGCGGAAAGGGGGAGGTGATGATGGCGGAAGTATGCCAAACTGCATGGATAAAATATCAGTTCAGATCAACTGCATTTCTCCTGGTGTTACTGCAATACTATCTTGTTACTAGCAGGCACAAGGCGCGGCATGGCCGCGCCCATCGTTGAACCAATGCGTTTGTGTGCGTTGTTTTTTGATATTGAGGTCGAGCGGGTTGCAAAGAGGCAGCATCGGTAGAGTATTACAGGAGCATAGTAGCGGTGACAGCCCTGTGTACTATGCATAGTGATCAGTGCATAATGCTCATGCTAAAGTAGGAAGCGTCGCTTGAGTGCTAGCTTGTTCAAGGGTTGTTGTGCCTGATGAAAACTGTTATGCTTGTCTCCACTGATGAAAACACTCGTGGATTGCATCAGCTCAACGAAGGTAAGCTTGCGATCTGATGAAAACACTCGTGGATTGCATAGCTCAAGAGGTAGCTTGCTGATTCTGAGATGGAGGAGAACTCTGAACTGATGAGCATGGTATTACTGCTATAGCTAATTCAGCTGACTGAGTTATGGTGTAGCAGATGGAGGAGAACTCTGAACTGAGGAGCATGTTAACAGTTCCATATGAGCTGGGTGACGACGGCTCGGGATTGTTGACAGCAAAAAGCTGGAGTCAGTCAGTTTCTGAACTTCAACCCGCAGGAAACCTATGTTTGTAAGCAGTTTTTTTGGCATTCTTTTGAACCATCAGAGAAGATCCTGGCCGTGGAAGGAGTATTGCCATGTTTGAGAGCCCGTTGATAAGGACGTCATTCAAAATGGCATGAGAGATGAAGCATTCAGCGGGCTCCTCTCCTCGTGCTGTTGCATCATACTGTAGGTTTTTGAGTGTCAAAATCACTGCACTGCACTTATACTGTATATCCACTGAAGAATGCGGCTGCCTCTTGGCCATCATATATATAAAGGCCATCATATATATAAAGGCATTGGCAGCCTTGTCGCGTGCTTTCACAATTATATCAGCTGGAAGAAGAATGTTGCGTTAGGTGTGAGCTATGCAAGTAAAAGTTGTCAAGTCCTCCATTCAACATATATATATTGAAAGGGTGCTAAAAGTATGCAGGAAACATGTATGGGAAAGTCTATTAGAGCATTTTTGGGTTTATATATTCAGTAGTGCAGTATAGTTTGATCAAGCCAGAATGATGACATGGATGCTATTGTTGCAAAGAAGAAGAAAATAAAAAAAGGAAAGGGTTAAGAACTTTCTATTGCCTTGTAGATATGTGCGCGGTCTTTCTTATCTGGTCCGAAGATTGTATATTGTTGCTCACAATCTTAGAACTGTATGGAAAAAAAGGCATACGCAGTGTCGGTATGAGCTAATTATCTACAGCCATCGACATGAAAGGGGAACAACAAGTATGAGGAAAGATGAAAGAAAATGCGGAAGCAAAGAAGATCTGCAGCAAGCAGCTTGTAAGTTCAGGACCAAATAAAGTAGACAGGCAAATTATGCTCACAGTTAACAAATGCATGCAGTCAAAAATCTGAGAAATTGATACCTTTGATCCGTTGCAGTGTCGATGACGCCTGGTTCATAGTAGGTACCGATAGAAGTGTTAAAAAGATCTGACCTTCTTTTTACAAATATTGCTATTTTATTGAAGAATGCATAATTGAATAAAAGCTGATTATTTGTATTTCATAGAGAAGAAAAGAAAATAATAAGAAATTTTAATTATAGGCGGCGCCTTGTGATTCTTCTCTCAATAGTTTCTACAGATAAGCTGAAATTTTAATTATAATTTGAGGAACTAAAATCATGGTATATGTATGAATAGTAGCTGAGTAGAATGTTGCCCGGTTAACAATTTTATAAGCCCAAGGAATCAGAAATTTTAGCAGTAGGTACCTTCGCTATAGCAGAGATTACATGGTGTTGCCGGAAGGTATGCATATCACATCTTCTGCATCTTGTCCCTACATTTACATATACGAAATATGTAAATCCTTCTATAAACTTCAAAGTGAATCTGGCTCGCCCATGTCTGATTTGTTCATGTAGCAGCTGCTACAGGGATATCATACTGCAGCAGGAGTTGCAGACCAAACCATGGGGATTGCAGTTAAATTGTCGGACCTTTAGACAGTCATAGGCGGTGAGCACGAGGGCCGGTGCAGTCCGGTTTTGGGTGAGCTTCCTGTGAGAAGGGCTCGCCATACTGCTAAGAGCAATGTAAAACTTTCTGTAAGATTCACAACCATTATTGTGGTTAATTTGTAGGGGTAAAATACGGACTTTATGGAAAGGAAACAATTGGATATGCCATTTTTGTCGTGAGATATTTCAGTGATTACAATATTTATAATAAAATAACTCTCTGCATGTCCTTTCTCCCCTTTTCCCATAGTTTTAATCATGCCACGTGCTTCCTTGAGTGACAAGATGAAGTTTACATTACGGTCGAGACATGTGCCTATTTTAATGCTTATTAGGATTTGTTTTCGTCCTACACCTTTTTGTTAGGTTGATTAAGGTCAGTTTCCATCGTACGATGTTGTGGTATGCATTGGAGTGGTATGTGCGTAATGCTGCACTTTTTTTTTCTAGGAATGCCCATCATAGCTCTCTTTATTGATATCAAATAATAATTACATTCTTATGGAACTACATCAAAGAAAGTTGGGGTTCATCAATCCAATCATAATGATTTTACGTTATAAATATAAAATATAGCCAACTCTTGCATCATACATTCGCTTCTCTTCAATAGGTGCTTCAATTTGACGTTCCCATTTGATCTTCAAAACTTAAGCCCACTTGGAATCACAGTGGTAGATGAAAAGGTGGAATGCAGGAAGAGAAACTTTAGTGCTTGTTGTGCTCGAGGCCTGTTTTGCCTTTTGCCGGTAGCAACGCATAGGCATTGTCCTAATAAAAATTAGTGTGATAGATATAAGCACCACATGCATTTTTTGTTAGTAATCATTTTGTGATGTGCACCACATTGTAAACAGTATGTAACAATACAACATGTGTGATAGGACTTTCAACACACACATTTTTTTCATCCGAACCGTCTGTAACATTGGACGCATCACAAACATGGTGCCACAGTGTAGGTTGTGTGATAGGCCCGCCATCCTAAACATTCAGTCCGGATGAATCGTGTCAAACCTTTGACAGGTCGCATATGATTTCTTCTCTCGTCGCATGTGGGATAGATTAGCTAAATGCAAATGATTCGTTCCCTCATCGTAAACGTTTGCTTTTGAAAAACTGTCTACGGCCTAGCAAGCTATCACACACATTTTTATCTATATCGTGTGCGATAAACACCCCTATCGCACACCATCACAAGGCGCCGGTTCGTGGCTGTGTGTGCGATGAGGTCTTTTTACCTTATGCAATACCCTTAACTGCACTAGTGTCACTTGCAAACATAACAAGGCAGAGTTTGACCAAGTCTATAGACTACAAGCAAGGCCAATATAAATCGCAAGCTCGGTCACGGATGAAATTTCAAACAATACCCACCCACCCATGCATGCGCATAGATACACCATGATTTGCAAGGATTTTCTGTTAATTAATAGAATACCATTAATCATGTATGTGCAATACATGTTAATATTAGGGAATATGTTAGTTACATTACACACTAATCTAGATGATGAACAGTCTGTTTTGCTAGTATTTGTTTAAGCACGTGCATGTCGGCGCAATGCACCCTCACAATGTCGTGTCAGGGCCATCACATACAAGGAAAATAAGCTAATGATCTTTGTTGCCTTCTGACAAGACTCCGAAAACAGGCACCCAGAGGATAGGGCGCAGCAGGAGGTCGGCATTCCGCCGCACAGTGATGCCTAACACCTCGGCCATATCTAACTCATCCTGTGGTGAAGAAAATGGAATAGTAGACTCGCCAGGGCGAGCTCAATGCTGCCGAGGCCAAACGCTATCCCCGGGCACATCCTCCGGCCAGCGCCAAACGGAAGAAACGAGAAGTCGGTACCCATGAAGTCATCTGTGCCTGCCTTACCTAGGAAGCGCTCAGGGCGGAACATCTCCGGCTCATCTGGCCAGTAGCGCTCGTCACGGCCCAACGCCCAGGCATTGATCAGCACCTGTGTTCCCCGCGGCACGTCGTACCCGAGCACTTGGCATGACTCCCGACACTCTCGTGGGATGAGTAGCGGCAAGGGCGTGTGCAACCTCAACGTTTCCCGGATGACTAGGTGCATGTACGGTAGTTCCCCGAGGGCATGCTCCGCTACGGTGCCGTGAGCCTCAAATGTTCGCCGGACCTCGGCCGTCACCTTCTGCATCACCATTGGGTTCCTGATCAACTCTGCGATCGCCCAGCCCAATGTCGTCGACGCTGTCTCACTGCCGCCGGCGAACACGTCCTGCGCTCATGCAAAACATTGTGAAGTGAGTTTTGAGATTGAGATACACTTTCCATTTTCTAATAAAGTTTTTGCCAAGTTGTAATCCACAAGTATTTCTTAAGTCTCAACCGATGGTATTTCAAAAAAAAAAAGTCTCAATCGATGCAGAATACTATAACTTTAGTTACTAAAATCTAGAAAAGCCCAAGCTGCATTTTTTTTGTACAGTAATTGCACTTTTCTTCACCGACTAAGACATAAGAACATTCGGTTGTTGAGAGATAGACGTAAGAAAATGAGGAGAAGACTATTATGCTTGTATATAAAATGATAGTATTAACAAAATAAATAATGGTAGTATTAAGAAAATTAATCCAGGATGAAAATATCGTTTACTCTCAAACTTAATTGTAACAATATACTCCCTTCGTTTCTAAATATAGGTTTTTTAGAAATTTTAATGCGGACTAAATAGGATACATCCGTACGTAGTTGTTATTGAAATCTCTAGAAAGACTTATATTTAGCATCGGAGAGAGTACATTCTTCTCAACTTAATTATGCGGTGGTGCTTTATTGTCCATCGGTAACTAGATGCAAGGAAATGAAAATCTTTTTCTGATGCTTTTCTGTCCTTTTAAAGTAGTACTACCTCCGTTTCAGTTTACAAGTCCTACGCGTATACCTAGGTTGCCAATTTTATCACCTTAATATAAACTATATAACACAAAAATTATACAGTTTGAAAATAGAACATCTGAAGTTTATATTGGTATATTTTTTGTAATATATGACTTGTATTAGGTTGGTCAAATTGACGACCTAGGGGCACGCGCACGCCCTGTAAACTGAGAGAGAGGTAGTACTCGTATATATTGAGACATAATTAAGAAAATCTAAATCAATTGAGACATACTTCTACTAGCAAAACCCAGTTAATAAGTGTGGAGTGGTACTTACGAAGATGACGGGTTTGACGGCGTCCATGTCCAGTGGGAACTGGAGACTGCCCTCATTCTCCTTTTGTATGCTTAGCAGCACGTGGAGCAAGTCCTCGTTCTCGCCTCCTCCTCCACCTTCCATTTTCTCCCGGATGATGTTGTCGAGGATGCCGTTCCCGACATGGCAGAAATCCTTGGCGCGGCGCAGGGTCCCACTGAGCCAACCCACCAGCCGGGACGACGGCCACAGGTCCGGGGGGTTGAACCCGACGCGAACTTGGCACCGCGGTCGAGCGAGCGGAGGAACTCGTCGCGTTCCTTGAACCGGTTGCCCATGACAGAGCGGACCGTGATGTCGGTGACTAGCGCGGAGATGCGCCTGCTTAGCTCCACGGGGCGTCTGGCCGCCGCGGCCTGGGCGACGTCGCGGAGCATGGCGGCGACCTCCTCCTCCCTGATGGCGCGGAAAGACAGGACGCGCCGCGCCGAGAGGAGCTTCGAGACGACGATCTTCTTGATCTCACGCCAGTAGTCGCCGTAGGGCGCGAACGCAATGCCCCGCCCGCCGTTGGTGAGCACGCGCATGGTGGCGTTCAGGGGCCGCGTCGCGAACGCCACATCGTGGGTCTTCATCACCTCGCGGGCGCCCTCCCGGGACGACACCACTAGCGTGGGCACCTCGCCGAGCCAGAGCAGCATAACCGGCCCATGGCGCCGTGCCAGGTTCGCATCGCGCGGTGGGGCAGCTGCCCGGCGAGGTGGTGCAGGCTGCCGAGCACCGGCAGCTGCCATGGCCCCGGTGGCTCGTTCCCTGCCGAGAGCCTCCGCCTGCGCCCTGAAAGAAGCACAATACATAAGGACACGAGAGCTAGGCCGAGGTAGACGACCTCCATTTGCATCATGTAGTACATGGCAGCTCTGCTTCTAATCAAGGAAGCCAGACATGTAAGATGGAGCAATTTGCTTGCTCCGTTTGTTTTATTGAGCGCGCCGAGTCAGTCAAGATCGATCTGAGATCAGTTTGTTGCAGCTAACTACTCCTGCTATATTAATTATATAAACTACTATTATTAACTCCGGTTGACATCAACAATTGTTTACGGCGGCTGCTAATCCCGCGCGTGGATCAGCTGGGTCGACAGCCGTTTGATGCTCCCCTAGCATGTCCACTTGGCACTCCCAACAACCCCCGGCTCTTTTTTTTGAGAGAATTCTTTATTTAACACTGTCTTAAAATTTATTGTCCTATTTAACACCGAAAAACTTTTTTTTTCAGTCTAAATTTTATGCCCTTTATAACACTTTCGTTCATTTTAAGCCATAACGGTGTTAAATGACACATGAAAAGACTTATTTACCCTTCATGCGATATTTGACCAAAATTTTATATGTATGTGTGTATGCGGCTGACTCGTTTTGCGTTGGCCTTGATCCCAATCTCGACCTCGACACTGATGGCGTTATAGCCGAGTGTTTTCCAGCATACAGGCACACGAAGCTAGCTCGAATACTTTCCGAGGGTTCCGTCGAGACGTAGACGACACGTACACACCAAGAAACAAGTAGGCAGGCAAGTGGATCGATTCTAGTTGGACATGTACCGCTAATACGTAATAGATGAAGTTAGTTAGCAGCCGATCTCTCGCTTGATCATTTCTGCGTTCGCTGGCTAGCTAATCAAGCTAGCAATATCCGTAAAAAAGCAAGTTAGGGATACTATCTCGGCTACAACACGAACACACACGATGCGATTGATGGCCACGGGGCCATGTCGGTCTTTTTTATATTCTTTTTTCAATCTCAACTCACAGCTGTTACAAAAGGACTGGGCATATGCACATATATACTAGGCTACACCTAGCAATAGTTGTGTAAGGCGTGTACAAGCACTGGCTTTTCACAAAAAATTACAAGCACTGACTACGATTTTAACATACTGACTTTGTTGTATACTATCGATTCAGTATGTAGTGTACCATGTACTATTGATGTACAGCGGCTACCCTGCTGACCTGAAGCTAAATTACCACGTAAAATTTTGGTCACCTATAATATGAGGAGTAAATATGTCTTTTCAGATGTCATTTAACATCATTAAGGCTTAAAATGGACGAAAGTATCATAAAGGATATAAAATTTAAAGACTGTGTTAGATAGGGAAGAAAAAGTTATTAAGTGTCAAATAGGGAAACAAAATTTAAAACAGTGTTATATAAGGAATTTTCTCTTTTTTTTGGTCGGCCGAAAAAACGGTTCAGTCACGACCAAATTTCACTGATTAGCGCTGAAATTGGTGCCGACGGACCCAGACCGAACCCGACACGCTGGGGGTGCCCGGGGGCGCCGGAGAAAATGAATTTGGCGCGAAAGCTGGTGGACCCGCCGAGTCAACGACGCCGAGAACCTTCGTCCTCATCGCATCAGTTTCTCACGGGGAATCAATGTGAATGCCGCCGCCGGACAGCCTTCCATTAATTCACGGGCGGCGCAGTGAAGGCGCGCCGCCGCGCATCCCGCCCCCTCTCGCCACGTGTCCACACTGCTGCCGCCCACTCGCCGCTATAAAAGCTGCCCTCCCTCGCCGCTGGCCGCACACTCGCCTCCCCCACAGCCTCTCTCCTTCGCCGCAGACGCCCCTTTCTCCTTCACCGCCGACGCCTTCTCTCTCTTCCCATCTCTATGGCCAAGCGTTTTCCCGGCGATGGTGCGGCAGCTAACGGCTTCGGCCGCCGCCACTGCATGCGTGGGAGGCGTGCTTCCTCCACGAGGTGGACTACCTAGCGTCGCTCGACATGCGCGTGTTGGGCTCATGGAGGCTCAGCGCCGCCGGCACCCCCGTGCCACCGCCGCGCTGAGATCGCGCGGATCCGGTCGGCGCCGCCGAAGGAAGCGCAACAGCAAGCCAGGTACGCCCCTAACAGCACCAACCTCTGGACGGCCTACTTCGAGCGCCGCCAGGCCGACCAGCTCGCGTCGACGATCGGCGCTCTGGCACAACTCGGACGGCCGCCGCCAGTGGTGGGGAGTCCCCAGGCGCACTCTTCACACGGTCCTCGAGCACATTGAGGGTGGCAAACGTGCCGCGAATGGAGTACCCGACACCGTCCTTCTCACCCCGGAGCAGCGGCTCGTGGCTACCGAGGCGCATGGCGGGCACGTCATCTTCTTCCTCCAACTCTCACCTCCTCCGATGCACCGACGCCGCTCGCGCCGTCAAGGGCGAGCCCCAAGAGACGCCGGAGCGCTGACGCAGCGGCAACCTCATCATAAACGAGGGCCGCCGCCACAAACCTTCCCCTCCTTCCCACAGCCATCTTCGCCTAGTTAAGCCAAAGAAGGAGCCAGCGACGCCGCCAGTCGCCAAGCAGGAGCACCTCGACATGGCCGCCAACCTCGAGACCGGCCTGAAGTGGGCGCTGGACGACTACGTCCGAGAGGAGATGGAGCATCAGTGCCGCGCCCTTGAGGAGATTGCCTCTCGGCGCCGCGGCCGCGACGAGGAGGCGCCCGGGCCGTCCAACCCCGTCCGCCACGGCTACCCTGGGCAGGGCTGCAGCAAGGACAACGGTGGTGTGCAGGACGACGGCGACTACGACGGCATGGACTACACCAACTTCAACAGGCTCCTCGACATGTAGAAGGCTCGGGGCGGCGGCGGCATAGTAGTTGTAGTTTTAGTTTAGTTTCTAAATTATGTTTTAAGTTTGTACAAATATCAATGAAAACGCCTAAATTTCCTTCAAATTTGTGTCATTTTGTATGAAGTTTAGCCAAATTTAGTTTTCAAAAATCGGCTTCTAGGGCCAGCTTGGGGCGGCGGTTGGAAATCTGACCGCCCCCATGATGGAAAAAGCGCCGGCTAGCCCCCAGGAGACACTATTTCATTCCCTAGGGGCGCCGGACGGCTGAAATGCTCTCAGCCGTCAGATATGTTAGCAGTAGACGCGTTCCTCTCATAAAGAGTTGGCTTCGAGCATAGATGACTATCGTGCTCGATGCGTTGCTCGGAGACAGGGAGTAGATGGAGCCCACCACTACCCATCGATTCCTTCTTGTTTTTTATGCGACCGATCACTTTCTATATTCTCTTTTATGGGACACGTTCCTTTTTTTGCGGGATAATACTTGTACTACTCAACTCTCAAAGATTACAATCACGACTGGCAATTTCGAGGAGTTCATCCGGACCCGAACCAAGCCACACAAATAGTTCAGCATTGTGATCGTCCAAAACTTGCCAGGAAGTGACTAGCATTGTTTTTTCTACGAGCAATATGTGTAATACAAGAATTACGCTCGATCAAACTATCTTTGATCTCCTTTATTAAAAAGACATATTTAGATCTATTATCATCTCCCCATGTTCACTGCTTCTAAACTGTCCGATTCAACATCAATAGGTAGATTGCTCCATTGCAAAGCGAGTAAGAGGCCCTCTCGAATGCCCAAAATCTCAGTTTCAAGCACGTCATCACAAGAAAAAAGATATCCGCATGAGCTGAATATGATGTTGCCACTGTGCTCCCTAAGGATCATACCTGCTCCTGCAACTAAAGGAAATATGCCCTAGAGGCAATAATAAAGTTGTTATTTTATATTTGGTTATTCATGATAAAGGTTTATTCTTCATGCTAGAATTGTATTGATAGGAAACCTAAATACATGTGTGGATACATAAACAAATACCATGTCTAGTGAGCATCTACTAGAATAGCTCGTTGATCAAAAATGGTTAAGGTTTCCTAACCATAGACATGTGTTGTCATTTGATAATGGGATCACAAAGATGTGATGGGCAAGACCCATCCGTTAGCTTAGCATAATGGTTGTTCAATTTTATTGCTATTGCTTTCTTCATGTCAAATACATACTCCTTCGATTACGAGATTATGCAACTCCCGGATATCGAAGGAATGCCTTGTGTGCTATCAAACGTCACAATGTAACTGGGTGATTATAAAGGTGCTCTATAGGCATCTCCGAAGGTGTTTGTTGAGTTGGCATAGATCGAGATTAAGATTTGTCACTTCGAGTATCGAAGATGTATCTCTGGGCCCTCTCGGTAATGCGCATCATAAGGTTGCAAGCAAACGACTAAGGAGTTAGCCATGAGGTGATGTATTATGAAACGAGTAAAGAGACTTGCCGATAACGAGATTGAACTAGGTATTAAGATACCTGCGATCGAATCTCGGGTAAGTAACATAGCGATAGACAAAGGGAATTACGTATGTTGTCATAACGGTTCGACCGATAAAGATCTTCGTAGAATATGTAGGATCCAATATGGGCATCCAGATTACGCTATTCGTTATTAACCGGAGAGGTGTCTCGGTCATGTCTACATAGTTCTCGAACCCCTAGGGTCCGCACGTTTAGCGTTCGTTGGCAGTATAGTATTATATGAGTTATGTATGTTGGTGACTGAATGTTGTTCGGAGTCCAGGATGAGATCATGGACATGACAAGGAGCTCCGGAATGGTCCAGAGGTAAATATTGATATATAGGATGATATGGTTAGGCCAAGGGGTAAGGCCCAAGGGGTTTTAAGTCGGTGCAAAAGGAGTTTTGCGGAGGCCAGGGGGCCAAACGCTAGAGACCCTGGCGTCTGGACCTGAGCCAGACATCGAGGCCCATGGCATCTGGCAAGACGCCAAGGACTATGGTGTTTGGTCCTGGAAGTCCGAGAAGGACTCTTCCTTTCGGGTAAAACCGACTTTGAGGAGGCTCTTTCTCCAAGTTACGACCCCGGGCTTAACATGTAAATAGAGGGGCAGGGCTAGCACCTGGGACACATCAAGATACACCAAGCAGTGTGCCGGCAACCCCTCCCCTCTAGTTTATCCCCCGTCATAGTCTCCGTTGTGCTTGGCGAAGCCCTGCGGAGATTATTCTTCACCAACACTGTCACGCTTTCATGCTACCGGAACTCATCTACTACTTCGACCCTCTTGCTGGATCAAGAAGGCGAGGACGTCATCGAGCAAAACGAGTGCTAAACGCGGAGGTGCCGTATGTTCGGTACTTGATCGAGACGAATTGTGAAGGTGTACTACTACATCAACCGCGTTGATAAACGCTTCCGCTTAGCAATCTTCAAGGGTATGAAGATGATCTCCCCCTCTCGTAGCTATGCATCTCCATGGATAGATCTTGCGTGTGCGTAGAAATTTTTTGTTTTCCATGCAACGTTTCCCAACAGTGGTATCCGAGCCAGGTCTATGCGTAGATGATATGCACGAGTAGAACACAGAGAGTTGTGGGCAGTGATAGTCATACTGCTTACCACCAACGTCTTATTTCAATTCGGCGGTATTGTGGGATGAAGCGGCCCGGACCAACCTTACATGTCCACGCACATGAGACCGGTTCCACCGACAGACATGCAACTAGTTTTGCATAAAGGTGGCTAGCGGGTGTCTGTTTCTCCTACTTTAGTTGAATCGAATTTGACTACCGCCGGTCCTTGAAGAAGGTTAAAACAGCAAACTTGATGAATCACCGTTGTAGTTTTTTCGTAGTTAAGAATGGTTCTTGCTAGAAGTCCGTAGCAGCCACGTAAAACTTGCAACAACAAAGTGGAGGACGTCTAACTTGTTTTTGCAGGGCATGTTGTGATGTGATATGGTCAAGACATGATGTGATAAACGTTATTGTATGAGATGATCATGTTTTGTAAGTTATCGACAACCGGTAGGAGCCTTATGGTTGTCTCTTTATTGTATGAAGTGCAAGCGCCATATAATTGCTTTACTTTCTCACTATGCGTTAGCGATAGTTGTAGAAGCAATAGTTTGCGTGACGACCTCGACGCAACGACGCTACGATGGAGATCAAGGTGCAAGCCGATGACGATAGAGATCATGACGATGCTTTTGATGGAAATATCCCGTAGAGGCAATAATAAAATGGTTATTATTATATTTTCTAAATCATGATAAAGATTTATTATCCATGCTAGAATTGTATTGACCGGAGACATAAATACATGTGTGGATACATAAAAAAATACCAGTCCCTAGTAAGCCTCTACTAGACTAGCTCGTTGATTAAAGATGGTTAAGGTTTCCAAACCATAGACATGGGTTGTCATTTGATAACGGGATCACATCATTCGGAGAATGATGTGATGGACAAGACCCATCAGTTAGCATAGCATATGATCGTTCAGTTTATTGCTAATGCTTTCTTAATGTCAAATACATGTTTCTTCGACCATGAGATCATGAAACTCACGGATACCGGAGGAATACCTTGTGTGATATCAAATGTCACAACGTAACTAGGTGATCATAAATATGCTCTACAGGTATCTCCGAAGGTGTCTATTGAGTTGGCGTGAATCGAGATTGGGATTTGTCACTCAGTGTAATGAAGAGGTATCTCTGGGCCCTCTCGGTAATACACATCACGAGAAGCTTGCAAGCAAAGTGACTAAGGAGTTAGTTGCAAGATGATGTATTATGGAACGAGTAAAGAGACTTGCCAGTAACGAGATTGAACTAGGTATAGAGATACCGACGATCGAATCTCGGGCAAGTAACATACCGACAGACAAAGGGAATTATGTATGTTGTCATAAAGGTTCAACCGATAAAAGACCTTCAATGGAATATGTAGGAACCAATAAGGGTATCCAGGTCCCGCTATTGGTTATTGACCGGAGAGTTGTCTCAGTCATGACTACATAATTCCCGAACCCGCAGGGTCACACGCTTAACGTTCGTTGACGCTAGAGTAGTATTGCGATATTTGATGAGTGGTAAGCAAATGTTGCTCGATGTCTCGGATGAGATCCCGGACGTCATGAGGAGCCTCGGAATGGTCAAGAGGTACAGATTTATATATGGGAAGTCATATTTTGGGTTCCAAAAAAGTGCAGTTTTTTCGGTATTGTACCGGGAAGCTTCCAGAAGGTTTCGCAGGATTCCAGAGGGGTCCGGAAGTCCACAAGTGGGTCCATGCTACCTCTTGAGCACTGCATTGGTTTTCCCTTGAAGAGGAAAGAGTGATGCAGCAAAGTAGCGTAAGTATTCCCCCCAGTTTTTGAGAACCAAGGTATCAATCCAGTAGGAGGCCACACGCAAGTCCCTCGTACCTACACAAACAAATAAGAACCTCGCAACCAACGCGATAAAGGGGTTGTCAATCCCTTCACGGTCACTTACGAGAGTGAGATCTGATAGAGATAATAATGATAAGATAAATACTTTTGGTATTTTTATGATATAGATTGAAAGTAAAGATTGCAAAATAAAATAGATTGGAAACTTATATGATGGAGAATAGACCCGGGGGCCATAGGTTCACTGGTGGCTTCTCTCAAGATAGCATAAGTATTACGGTGGGTGAACGAATTACTGTCGAGCAATTGATATAAAAGCGAATAATTATGAGAATATCTAGGCATGATCATGTATATAGGCATCACGTCCGTGACAAGTAGACCGATTCCTGCCTGCATCTACTACTATTACTCCACACATCGACCGCTATCCAGCATGCATCTAGAGTATTAAGTTCATAAGAACAGAGTAACGCTTAGGTAAGATGACATGATGTAGAGGGATAAACTCAGAAATATGATATAAACCCCATCTTTTTATCCTCGATGGCAACAATACAATACGTGTCGTTTCCCTTTCTGTCACTGGGATCGAGCACCGCAAGATTGAACCCAAAGCTAAGCACTTCTCCCATTGCAAGAAAGATCAATCTAGTAGGCCAAACCAAACTGATAATTCGAAGAGACTTGCAAAGATAACCAATCATGCATAAAAGATTTCAGAGAAGAATCAAATATTGTTCATAGATAGACTTGATCATAAACCCACAATTCATCGGATCTCGACAAACACACCGCAAAAAGAGTTACATCGAATAGATCTCAAGAAGATCGAGGAGAACTTTGTATTGAGATCCAAAGAGAGAGAAGAAGCCATCTAGCTACTAGCTATGGACCCGAAGGTCTGAAGTAAACTACTCACACATCATCGGAGGGGCCATGGAGTTGATGTAGAGGCCCTCCGTGATCAATGCCCCCTCCGACGGAGCTCCGGAAAAGGCCCCAAGATGGGATCTCTTGGGTACAGAAGGTTGCGGCGGTGGAAATAGGGTTTCGTGGTGCTCCTGGATGTTTTCGGGGTATGTGAACATATATAGGAGGAAGAAGTAGGTCGGTTGAGCCACGAGGGGCCCACGAGGGGAGGGCGCCCAGGGTAGGCGCCCCTGCCTCGTGGCCCTCGTTGGTTGCTTGACATCCACTCCAAGTCCTCTGGATCACGTTTGTTCCAAAAATCACGCTCCCGAAGGTTTCATTCCGTTTGGACTCCATTTGATATTCCTTTTCTGCGAAACACTGAAATAGGAAAAAAACAGCAATTTGCACTGGGCCTTGGGTTAATAGGTTAGTCCCAAAAATAATATAAAAGTGTATAATAAATCCCATTAAACATCCAAAACAGATAATATAATAGCATGGAACAAAAAAATTATAGATACGTTGGAGACGTATCAGCATCCCCAAGCTTAATTCCTGCTCGTCCTCGAGTAGGTAAATGATAAAAACAGAATTTTTGATGTGGAATGCTTTCTAGAATATTCTTCAATGTATTTTTCTCTATTGTGGCATGAATGTTCAGATCTGAAAGATTCAAGATAAAAGTTTATTGTTGACATAAAAATAGTAATACTCCAAGTATGCTAATCAAGCAATTATGTCTTATCAAAATACCATAGCCAAAGAAAACTTATCCCTACAAAGTCATATAGTTTGGCCATGCTTCATTTTCGTCACACAAAATGCTCTCATCATGCACAACCCCGATGACAAGCCAAGCAATTGTTTCATACTTAGCCTTTTCAAACTCTTTCAACTTTTACGCAATATATGAGCGCGAGCCATGGACATAGCACTATGGGTGGAATAGAATATGATGATTGAGGTTGTGTGAGAAGACAAAAGGAGAAAGTCTCACATTGACGCGGCTAATCAATGGGCTATGGAGATGCCCACCGATTGATGTCAATGCAAGGAGTAGGGATTGCCATGCAACAATGCACTAGAGCTATAAATATATGAAAGCTCAAAGAAACTAAGTGGGT